>NW_012104599.1:467184-471683 GCF_000951045.1 Mandrillus leucophaeus
GGAGAGGAGGGGAGGGGAGGGGAGAAGGGAAGGTCAGGGTGGGCTGGGCGCAGTGAGTGAGGAACAACTGGTTAAAGATGAATTAGAAGGGTGGGTCAGCCAGAGCCCAACTGACCAAGAAGGTGATTACAAGGAATTTAGATTTTTTTACAGGCAATTATTCCAACGTAGGTCCAGACCCATACCTAACATTTTTGAGGCCCAAAACAAGAGTTTAAAGGGAAACCCCAGGCTCTGTTGTAACATCCTCTGTGTCCACTATTCCAGTATGAATGTCCCCAGAAAGAGACACATGAGAGTTCATGCCCATTAACAACTAGTGGGCTGCTGAATGCCAGTGAAGACTAGTTGACCATACGAGGAGGCCAAGACATTTTCAGCTGGCAGCAGAAAGGGCAAGTGAAATGGATTACAAGGGGCTATGTTTCCAGGACAAACTTCACCCACTGCAGTTGTGTCTGGAGCAGAATGTGCTGTGAGAGGCGGAGACAAGATAAGAGTCCAGCTTGAACTACTGGAGAAAGAATAGATGAGGGAGAGTATATTGGTTATCTGTTGCTATGTTACAAACTGCTCCAAACATAGCGGTGTAAAGCAACAGTAAGTATTTATTATCTCATACCGTTTCTATGGGTCAGGAATCCACAAGTGGCTTGGCTGAGCAGTTCAGGTTTAGCATCTCTTATGAGGCTCCAGTCAAGATCTTGGCCAGGGCTGCCATCATCTGAAGGCTTGACTGGGGCTAGAGGATCTGCTTCTAAAATGGTCCACTTACCTGGCTGGCAGGATGAAAGAAGCAGGAGGCTTCTGTTACCAGAACTTTCCACTGGGCTGCCTAGGGGCCCCAACGTGTATTAGCCTGTTTTCACGCTGCTGATAAAGACATAACTGAGACTGGGAAGAAAAAGAGGTTTAATCTGACTTACAGTTCAATATGGCTGGGGAGGCCTCAGAATCATGATGGGAGATGAAAGGCACTTCTTACATGGAGGTGGCAAGAGAAAAATGAGAAAGAAACAAAAGCAGACACCCCTGAAAAACACCATCAGATTTTGTAAGACTTATTCCTATCACAAGAATAGCATGGGAAAGACCAGCCCCCATGATTCAGTTACCTACCCCTGGGTCCCTCCCACAACACATGGGAATCCTGGGAGCTACAATTCAAGTTGAGATTTGGGTGAGGACACAGGCAAACCATATCACCATGGCATGGCAGCTGGCTTTCCCCAGATCAATGTCGGGGCAAGGCTGCTGTGTCTTTTATGCTCTAACCTCGGAAGTCACTCTACAATATTCTACTCGTTACATAGGTCAGCCTTATCCAAGTGGAAAGAACTACACGAGGGCCCGATCACCGGGAAATGAGAATCCGTGTGGGTGATCTTGGAGCCTAGCTTCCACAAGAAGTAAGAACACTTATCAAGAGTATGTAATCTTACTACGATATCTCCTTTTACTCTTCCAACAACTATAGGAATTAGTTACCACTGTTCCTTATAAGAAAGACTAAGCTCAGAGAACTTCAGTAAAAGTTGCCCCAAACTCAGTTATTACATGGCAGAGCTAATTGTCAAACACAGATCTGACTTACTCCAAACTCACAAGCTGTTAAACTACATAATGCTCTCTTCTTAGGTGAAAAGAAAAGGCATGTTGTTAGGTGAGTGTTCAGGTTGAGTAGAAGAAAATATAAGTGAAATGACCTCCAGGATTCTAGCTTTATCTGTGAATATTTGGGTGCTTTGTGATTCAGTTTATTTATCTCCAACATGGGACTAATATCGGTACCTACTTAGAGAGTTGTAAGGATGAAAGGAGCTTATAGTTGCAAAATGCTTAAAATGATGCCTAGCACATAGTATGTGTCATATAGGTATTTTTATAAATAAACCAGTTAAAACTTGATCAATAAATCAGTAGTACTAACATCTCTCCAAATTTTTATTCCTGCTCAAGTAATTCTCTAATCTGCCTTACACTTTGAAACTGTCTTTGTCTACATTGATCTTGATTTTTTTGTAAAGATGAGGCCTCACCATGTTGCCTACACTGGACTTGATCTCCTGGACCCAGAGCAATCCTCCTGCCTCAGCCTCCCAAAGTGCTGGGATTACAGGCGTGAGTCACCACACCCCACATCAGTCTTTATCTGAAAGTTCCAAGAAGATGGGGTTGTCTGGATTGTAGTAGGTAACAATGACCAACCATTGTAAATATCTATCATAAGCATTAGAATGGTTTTCTAGCATGTCTCTCTCCTGCCTCCATTGTGAGCCAGCAGAAAACTTGTCTTTTTCTTTTCAAGTCCCCTGTGACTTGCGCAACATCCAGCTCACAAATAAATGAAGGACACACCCGTATGGTATTAATAATACTATTTTTGGTGATGATATAATGGCTTCCAGATCCACCAAGGGGATTCCTGGAACGTCTTTCCATAGGCGGGGCTGCTCCCCAGCATCTGGGTGGGCCCTCCTCCCACTGTGGACTCCTCCTACCAAGAAAGTGCTATTTTTAAACTTGCGTGGGTAGATGACTGGTTATTTCCAAAGGGTGGCTGAGAACACGATGGCCATGACCCTTTGGACTACAGCAAAAATATGTGCGTGACAAGGAAAATCCTGTACCCTTTTCTGGCTTTGTCCTTTACCACCATCCTTCCTGGTTCCAGTTTGTTCACATTGCCTTCTTGCAAGCTAAAAAAAAAAAGAAGAGAAGGAAGGCAGGCAGGCAGGAAGGCAGGAAGGCAGGCAGGCAGGAAGGCAGGAAGGCAGGAAGGTAGGAAGGAAGGAAGGCAGGAAGGAAGGAAGGCAGGAAGGAAGGAAGGCAGACAGGAAGGAAGGAAGGCAGGAAGGAAGGAAGGAAGGAGGGAAGGAAGGAAGGAAGGAAGGAGGGAAGGAAGGAAGGAAGGAGGGAAGAAAAGAAGGAAGAAGAAAGGAAAATTTCTGAATGTGTTATCCATACTTTTTATAAAAGCCCATCGTTTTTTATTATATCAGGAAGCCTGTGAAGGGGCCGAGAGCCTTGGGAATCATAACGGCAACATAATGAAAGCATGTCAGAATTTAGCTATTCTGCAGTAAAAACACATTTTTGCTTAATATCATTTAAAACAAAATATCATTTTTGCAAAATGGAAGAAAGTACTACAGAGTATCAGAATGATCTTATGAGACTCCCATATAATTTTTAACTGGTTTACCTCCTTCCTAATTTACTAATGAAAAGGACTACAAAAACATGACCATGTTATACCTTCTGTCCTTTTTTGAAAAGTAAAATTGAAACTCTTTTATAATAAAATTGAAAGGGTAAATTAATGACTTTCATTCCCCCTCCCCCTCCACTCAAAAAAAATACTTTTTCGATGAAATGACCTTGATCCAACCCGTTCTGTCAATGGGCTTTAACAGCATCAAGAGTATGTCTAACAGGGTGTGAGCAGGATAGTGATGTTTTGGCATAAGAGCCCTGGTGTCCCCAGTGGCTCACAATGGGAAATCTGCCAGTCTTCAATACCTGATTTCTGTCTCAGGCAGCTTTCCTTCCTGCTGAAGAGATGTGAGACCCGCAAAGCAGAACGCTAAGTCTTTCCCTGACATCTAGTGTCAACGTGTGAAATGACAGACTGGAAATCAGACACCCACTAGGACAAGGATGTTAACCTTATTTGTTAACTGGGTTAATGAGTAGCATTCCTCAAGGTCGCCTATTGGTCTAGTAACCTTAAGGGTCCATCAGGGAACAGCCTGCAGATTCTCTACCTCACAGTCCCCAGACAGAAGGGGACTGGAAGATGAAAATGCATCACTTTCCTCATTGTATAAGATCCCTTACTGATCCAAGGGATCAGTACAACTTTCCTCATTGTACAAGATCCCTTACTGATCACATCCTCTGTGCTTACGTATCTCCTGGCTGAAAAAAGTCAGAAATCATTGCTTATATCTTGATAAACTGTCTTATCCCAGGTTCTCTTATTCAGAGTCCTCTCCAACCCACTCCTCTGCCTTCTCATGACCTTTTTACTCTTGATTTTCCTGGCATATGAAATTTACACAGAATGCACAATATAGGTCAACAGATGCCAATGCAAAAAAAAAAAAAAAGAAAGAAAAAAAAGGTAGGAGAAGCTTTTAACTTCTGTTTCCCGACACTCGCTAGCACCAGGACACAATGATGCACGTCCATTTTTTGGCAGAGGAGTCGTTGGGTCCTTCTCACATTTTAGCTTTTTAAGCATTTCAGCAGATGGCGCCATTAACATACAGAGAGTGCTCGAATAACGTCATCGTTTCGTTATAACATTGATGAGAAAAATAAAGCATCTTCCCAGCTGGAGCCACTGTTTGTGTGGAGTTCACATATTTTCCCCATGTCTGCGTGGGTTTCCTCTGGGTACTCCACTTTCCTCCCCTATCCCAAAGCTGTGCACATTAGGTGAGCTGGCTTGTCTACATGGTGCCAGTGTGAGTGTGGGTGTGGGTGTGGGTGTG
>NW_012104599.1:471733-477437 GCF_000951045.1 Mandrillus leucophaeus
GGAAGGAAGGAAGGAGGGAAGAAAAGAAGGAAGAAGAAAGGAAAATTTCTGAATGTGTTATCCATACTTTTTATAAAAGCCCATCGTTTTTTATTATATCAGGAAGCCTGTGAAGGGGCCGAGAGCCTTGGGAATCATAACGGCAACATAATGAAAGCATGTCAGAATTTAGCTATTCTGCAGTAAAAACACATTTTTGCTTAATATCATTTAAAACAAAATATCATTTTTGCAAAATGGAAGAAAGTACTACAGAGTATCAGAATGATCTTATGAGACTCCCATATAATTTTTAACTGGTTTACCTCCTTCCTAATTTACTAATGAAAAGGACTACAAAAACATGACCATGTTATACCTTCTGTCCTTTTTTGAAAAGTAAAATTGAAACTCTTTTATAATAAAATTGAAAGGGTAAATTAATGACTTTCATTCCCCCTCCCCCTCCACTCAAAAAAAATACTTTTTCGATGAAATGACCTTGATCCAACCCGTTCTGTCAATGGGCTTTAACAGCATCAAGAGTATGTCTAACAGGGTGTGAGCAGGATAGTGATGTTTTGGCATAAGAGCCCTGGTGTCCCCAGTGGCTCACAATGGGAAATCTGCCAGTCTTCAATACCTGATTTCTGTCTCAGGCAGCTTTCCTTCCTGCTGAAGAGATGTGAGACCCGCAAAGCAGAACGCTAAGTCTTTCCCTGACATCTAGTGTCAACGTGTGAAATGACAGACTGGAAATCAGACACCCACTAGGACAAGGATGTTAACCTTATTTGTTAACTGGGTTAATGAGTAGCATTCCTCAAGGTCGCCTATTGGTCTAGTAACCTTAAGGGTCCATCAGGGAACAGCCTGCAGATTCTCTACCTCACAGTCCCCAGACAGAAGGGGACTGGAAGATGAAAATGCATCACTTTCCTCATTGTATAAGATCCCTTACTGATCCAAGGGATCAGTACAACTTTCCTCATTGTACAAGATCCCTTACTGATCACATCCTCTGTGCTTACGTATCTCCTGGCTGAAAAAAGTCAGAAATCATTGCTTATATCTTGATAAACTGTCTTATCCCAGGTTCTCTTATTCAGAGTCCTCTCCAACCCACTCCTCTGCCTTCTCATGACCTTTTTACTCTTGATTTTCCTGGCATATGAAATTTACACAGAATGCACAATATAGGTCAACAGATGCCAATGCAAAAAAAAAAAAAAAGAAAGAAAAAAAAGGTAGGAGAAGCTTTTAACTTCTGTTTCCCGACACTCGCTAGCACCAGGACACAATGATGCACGTCCATTTTTTGGCAGAGGAGTCGTTGGGTCCTTCTCACATTTTAGCTTTTTAAGCATTTCAGCAGATGGCGCCATTAACATACAGAGAGTGCTCGAATAACGTCATCGTTTCGTTATAACATTGATGAGAAAAATAAAGCATCTTCCCAGCTGGAGCCACTGTTTGTGTGGAGTTCGCATATTTTCCCCATGTCTGCGTGGGTTTCCTCTGGGTACTCCACTTTCCTCCCCTATCCCAAAGCTGTGCACATTAGGTGAGCTGGCTTGTCTACATGGTGCCAGTGTGAGTGTGGGTGTGGGTGTGGGTGTGGGTGTGAGCATGAGCGGGTCCCGCGGTGGGATGGTGTCCTGTCCGAGTTCACCTTGTGTCCTGAGCTGTTCCAGGAGGCTCCAGTCATCCAAAACCTGAACTGAAATAATTGGGTAAATAATTATCTTATTTTTATTAATCTTTCTTAATTGTCTGTATAGCTTATATTGATTTCAACGTTTAAGAAGTGTTTTGGTCTTTATTTAGAAGTTTGGTGGTGCTTTTGTGGACAGAAATATGCCACAGGACCTTAACTCTTATTTATCTCAATTAGCGTGTGATCAAATTGGCTTTGTTGTATGTGGTTACACTTGAAGTTGCAGTTTCCAAGAACCTATTGGTGACTGGGCACAGTGGTAATTCCAGCTACTCTGGAGGCTGAGGCAGGAGGAGCCCTTGAGCCCAGGAGTTCAAGACCAGCCTGGGTAACATAGCGAGACCCCTTCTTAAATTAAAACAGAAAAAAAAAACCCATTACATTAAGTGAGGACTTAATGTAATCAATACTTAATGGTATCTGATAAAGTATCTTTGCTCTGAAAAAGCATTGGTTGATACCATACCAATACCATGCTGCCAAAAATGTCCAGAATCCGTGGCTTCTGTACTGCAGGGAGTGTAGGATATTAGAATTGTCCAAGAAAATTGTGGGTGGGGTGGGTGTGGGGCACCTTCCTGAGAATGAGAATCTTCAACATCAAGGGAAGGTTGAAAGCCTACAGTAGTTAGTTCATGCCCTCCTCCAGGCAGCGCACTGAAATCATTCCAGAACAGTTGAAATTCTGCTGTGATGATGCATCTCCTTAGATTACATGGCACTTCCTCAATAACCCATAACAGACCTATAATAACACAACAACATTCCTTGCCAAGAAATTCCCCCTCTATACCCTCTCTTCCCAATATTGCAGTGTAAGCCCTTTTCTCCTTCAGTAGAACCTGAGATTCTTTTATCTTTTCATTGGTCTAATGTAATGTTACTCAGTGTCTACGAACCAGGCAATGTGTCTGGTTCTGGGAAAACAGAGGAGACAAAAGTCCTAGAACAAGCACTCAGGTTACTTACAGTCAAAGGAGGTATGCTTGGTGTTGATTAGATTATGTCTCAGGAATCTGTATGATCTGACTGTAAGTCACAGCCCCTCAAACCATCAAACAATCATCTATTTGCCTGAAAGCCCTGAAGTCTTATAAGGTTCTCCTGGTTGCCCTCCTTCTCCCCTCTGCCTTTCAAAATAATGGCTATTACATCTGGCAGGAGGTTCTCCCCCCATCTGAGTGCTTCTCACAGGTTAGTCTGTAGGTTGGCCAGGCGAACCTGCAGTTAGCGAGCAGGGGTAGAGAAGGGGCAGGAAGAGCCAACTCCTCCCTCTGTGATTGCAATGCCCCTAGAACATTGGAGCAGTGTGGTGCGTATATTCTCCTATCTGAACTTGTCCTAGAAAGTATCACGTGACTGTCTCAGGTAAGTAGCAACTGAAGTGCTATCTATGTGTGTGTGATGGACAGGCTGCAAGAAGTCTCCTCCAATGCAGTCTCGTACATTTCTCTTGATTACCGGCCTAATCAGCAGCTATAAAACAGGAGCACCATCTAAGAGCAGACTTCTTAGCTCAAGTTTTAGGAAGTTGGTCTATTTTTTGTAAAAGGGAGGGGTGGCTATAAATAAGGAAAAGACTAAAAAATTAATAAACACTAAAGATCAACAACTGCCATAAAATAGCAAAAATATCCCAGAAGACTTTTCCTTTATTATTTTTTCAGGAGTGAAATTTCAAGTTAGTATATGTAAATATCTGACTTGGTGGAACATGATGAATTTGTTTAAAAAAGAAATGACGAGAACCGTTGCTGACCTCATTGGAAGAAATGGCTTTTGTAAAATCTTTTTTTATTTTTGTATGTCAAATTTGGTGGCTCTGGAATGCATGCCTGTGAGCCAAATGGCACTGAGAAAGACTCTGCCCTTGAAACTTAGTATTAAGAGATTCTTAAGGGTTTTTTAAAGCAGTTTAGCTATTTTTATTTTATTTTCATCCATTTTGTGGTCCAAAGGCCGTCCTTCAACAAAACAACCTATGCTAATCATCATTAGAAAAGTTAGAGAAAGTCAATGGTAGAGAAGAAAATTCAGATGGTAATGGTGAATTGCCTGCCACCTTTTTAAGTGGTCTCATATATATCACCATACATTTAGGGTATATACGGCA
The DNA here is from genome assembly GCF_000951045.1 of Mandrillus leucophaeus. Lineage (NCBI taxonomy): Eukaryota > Metazoa > Chordata > Mammalia > Primates > Cercopithecidae > Mandrillus > Mandrillus leucophaeus. The sequence goes on from NW_012104599.1 coordinate 475,543, forward strand.
AAGACAGAAACTTAGACCCACAGGGAGAAAGAAAATTTATAAACAACTAAAATTCAAACTATGCAATTGGAAAAACCACATCTGTCCCTCTCATTGAAGGCGTCTCATAATTTACTGTAACAGCAAGTATTGATTTCTGCCCTTCAGCTTCTTGAACTGCCATTTATCACTGTTACCTCCCAGAAACTTCATGTCAGAAAACCACTGTTCATCAGGCTTTTCCATAACAACACACAAACAGCTACAGAAAAAGCAAAGACTTCAAGTAGCTTCATTCAGGCATCTCGATGCCTTCCTCCGGCAATCAGTGTTCAGGATCCTCCTAAAGCCCAATTTTCCTCTCCTGGGCCAAATAGGAGACTCTACACCGGAGATCCTGGTAGAAGTTCTTTCCTTACTTCTGGCTCCATCCAAATATTTCTTTTTGTTCAGCATTATGAGGCTTTCTAGGCTGTCTGTGAAGAGCTTCTTTGAGAAGACAATTAAACTTTATGTGTTAAAAGAGTAGCCGAGTCTCCAAGCCCTTCACTAAAAGGGATTCCAGAGATGTCTCAGTTTCGTCAAAGGGCCTAGATCCATTATCATCTACAAATTAAGTCCATTCCTCATGAAACTCATTTAATCAAATGATTTGGTAGAATCATGGGGCTAGAAAGATCTTTGAGAAATCCATTGGTAAAGTCTAAGGTCTCAAAATGTTCGATATCCAAAATAGAGGAGAAAACAGATTTCTTTCGAAGGAAAAATTTCAAAGAACTGAAAGAGGCTACCTGGAGTTCCCTTTGGGGGATTTTATATGGTTGGCCCAAGCTCTGCAGGAAAAAAAGATTGTGATTAATTAGTAACAGTATAGAAAAGGGTAAAATGTTGATTCTGGCCTGACTTATCCAAAATGAGGCATTTTCTCTTCTTTTAGCTTTGCTCACAGTCTTTCTCCATCATATGTTGTTTCTGTTAACCATGCCTTATAAAAACCTTTCAGAATCACGATCTACTTTAGTCTTCTCTTCTGGAAACAGCAACAAACCTTTTTATCTTTTATCCTGGAACCTATTATCCAACCCTTTAATCATCTTGGTTGCTTGTTTCTGCAATCACTCTAATTTCTTCACATCTCTTTGAACAGTGGTGACCAACAGTGAACATAGTACTCTATAACTCAGACCATAATTTGACTAATTCAAAATCTAAAGGCATGATTGCCTCTCAACTTCGTATTTCTTCATACGCCCGGGTATTACATGGGGTTGTTCACAATATTCTTTGACTTACATCCATGCCAGGTCACTGTTACCTGTGTTCAGACATCATTCCAGATCTCTTGTTGATGAGAATCTTCAGAGATTTCACATCAAAATAATTTGCCCAAAAGAAGCCTCTGTTTTGAGGGATAGGAAAGTTTGGACAAACGTAAAAGATGTTTTTAAAAAAAGAAAAAAGACAGCAATTTTAAAACTAAAGCAGATGTTTAAAATGTTGAAAAGGGAAATTTAGTAAAAGGCCAACATTTTTGAAAAGCAAATTTTAGCAAATCAGATATTTTAAACAAGAAGTTTCATGGGATACTAAATTAAAACTCCAAGTGTGTCCCAGATCCATGCCCTGTCCTCCCATCACCCTTCCATGTCCACCCCTACAGGATCCAGGTTGGAACTAGCACAAGGAGAAAGTGTGATGCTAATTTGGGGGAGCTAAAATTGGCAATAAAACAATTTAAAAGTAAAATTTAAAACAAAAGACAGCTGAATTCAAATAGATATAAGGTCAGTCCCAAGTGAGTTGACCCAGGCTGATGGATGTGCTATGAAAAGCTTACCTAGCTAGAGTCTAAACGTGGGAACTGTGCAGCCTCCTAGAGACTTACATTTGTGGGTGCTCTGGGGAACCCCCAGGAT
>NW_012104599.1:480922-483295 GCF_000951045.1 Mandrillus leucophaeus
GTATTTTACCCACAAGAGAAAATTTCCAGTAGAGATACAGGGAGAAGGAGAATAACAACAGAGCATCCCTGAAGAGCTAAAAGAGTATGACGTTCCAGCCAGGCCCGGTGGCTCACACCTGTAATCCCAGCACTTTCGGAGACCAAGGCGGATGGATCACTTGAGGTCAGAAGTTGCAGACCAGCCTGGCCAACATGGTGAAATCCTATCTCTACTAAAAATACAAAAATTAGCCAGGTGTGGTGACGCCTGCCTGTAATCCCAGCTACTTGGGGGGCTAAGGTAGGAGAATTGCTTGAACCCAGGAGGAGGAGGTTTCAGTGAGCGGAGATGGCACCACTGTCCTCCAGCATGGGTGACAGAGCAAGACTCTATCTCAAAAATAAAAAACAGCATGGAGTTCAAAAATGGTGGTAGTGGGTGTTAGCTCCAGAAATTAGGAGCCATGCACGTTCCTCTGAATTAGGAAGAGCGGTTCTGAGGAATGAGGAGGTCCAAGGTAAGGTCAAGAAAATGATTGGCTGAAATGAACCTAAGCTGAACAATGAATAATTGTCTGCATTTATCTTTTATCTGTCCTTCCAGGAGCTCTGACAAGTACTAAATACAATGAGACGTAAAGAATTTAAATTATTCTGGGGAAAGAAATTAGTAGTCAGTTCTGGTATGCCATGTTGAAGTGAATTTCATAAGTGAGTATATGGAAAGAAATCTGGAGTTCAATATCACTGCCAGAATACTGCCTTGCTTTTTTAAAACAAGGTGACTAAACGTCAAGATTAATTAATGTAATCCATTTCACCCATAAATCTACCACTACAATTCTCAAACTTGATTCTGCGACCCTAGTACCTCAAGAGCTGTTGCAAAACTATATCCAAATACTCAAAACAGGTTTACTTTTGATTCACCTTAAAAATTAGAAGTACATATGTGCTCGATGTCAGCTTTTTATAAGGCAGAGGAGAAGTGGTGAAATCAAATTAAAAATAGTATGATTTCATAATGCCTAAAAGCCTGTAAATGACTATACTAAGGAGTTGGAATCATTCAAGATTCTCAGGTAAACTGATGATATGTGATATGGTTTGGCTGATCCCCCACCCAAATCTCATCTTGAATTGTAATCCCCAAAATCCTGGTGTGTAGAGGGAGGGACCCGGTGGAAGATGATTGGATCATAAGGGTGGTTCCCCCATGCTGTTCTTGTGATAGTGAGTTCTTACAACATTTATGGTTTTATAAGGCAGTTTTCCCTTCTCTTGCACGTTCTCTCTCCCCTGTCACCATGTAAGATGTACCTCTTCCCCTTTTGTCATGATTATAAGTTCCCCGAGGCCTCCCCAGCCATGTAGAACTGTGAGTCAATTAAACCTCTTTTCTTCATAAATTACCCAGTCTCAGGTATGTCTTTCTAGCAGTGTGAAAACGGACTAATACAATATGCTAATGAAAGTGGGAAAACTAAGATTGATTTTGGAATGAAACATGCAGTCTCAACTTAAGAACACCCAATTTACAAAACTATATATATCCAGACAGAGTCATACTGAATGCCATATTCTCCCACATCAATGTCAAACGCTTAGCATGGCCAGGGAAAAGCTGTTCCTTTGCCCTAAGGCAGCCGTGTCTTCTGAATATGGATCCATATTCACTTTCCATCTTAGCCTCCATCAGACACACTCTTCTTTTCCTAAAGCATTTGCAGGGCAACAGAGGGTTCTAGGTTTCAGAATGTAAACAGTCATATCTCATTGAAAATAAGTTGAATGATTATTAAGTTTCCAAGCTAGATTACAGAAGTCTTTTTAGCCCATATCATAAATAAAATAGCTCGGAATTTTTCCTATGGAAAAATATACTCTAAGTTCCAAGCAAACAACTTAAGAAAATTTTTAGAACTAACACATTCCTATATTGGGAAGAGCTCAAAAGTCTGTTCTTCCTCCCCACCCACTGTTGTTTAATGAATCTCTTAATATCATAAAGTCCCTCATGTGTCATGTGTAGACAGTCATTTTTGAATCAGGGCTCACTTTGTTACCTTTTTTCAATTAAACCTCTTTTCTATATAAATTACCCAGTCTCAGGTATGTCTTTATAGCAGTGCGTAAACAGACTAATACAGGAAATTGGTACCTGGAGTGGGGCATTGCTATAAAGATACTTGAAAATGTGGAAGCGACTTTGGAACTCAGTAACGGGCAGAGGTTGGAAGAGTTTGGAGGGCTCGGAAGAAGACAGGAAGATGAGGGAAAGTTTGGAGCTTCCTGGAGACTTGTTGAATGGGTTTAACCAAAATGCTGATAGTGATGTGGACAATTAAGTCCAGGCTGAGGTGGTCTCAGATGGAGATGAGGAACTTATTGG
>NW_012104599.1:483850-487124 GCF_000951045.1 Mandrillus leucophaeus
TTGTGATTAATTAGTAACAGTATAGAAAAGGGTAAAATGTTGATTCTGGCCTGACTTATCCAAAATGAGGCATTTTCTCTTCTTTTAGCTTTGCTCACAGTCTTTCTCCATCATATGTTGTTTCTGTTAACCATGCCTTATAAAAACCTTTCAGAATCACGATCTACTTTAGTCTTCTCTTCTGGAAACAGCAACAAACCTTTTTATCTTTTATCCTGGAACCTATTATCCAACCCTTTAATCATCTTGGTTGCTTGTTTCTGCAATCACTCTAATTTCTTCACATCTCTTTGAACAGTGGTGACCAACAGTGAACATAGTACTCTATAACTCAGACCATAATTTGACTAATTCAAAATCTAAAGGCATGATTGCCTCTCAACTTCGTATTTCTTCATACGCCCGGGTATTACATGGGGTTGTTCACAATATTCTTTGACTTACATCCATGCCAGGTCACTGTTACCTGTGTTCAGACATCATTCCAGATCTCTTGTTGATGAGAATCTTCAGAGATTTCACATCAAAATAATTTGCCCAAAAGAAGCCTCTGTTTTGAGGGATAGGAAAGTTTGGACAAACGTAAAAGATGTTTTTAAAAAAAGAAAAAAGACAGCAATTTTAAAACTAAAGCAGATGTTTAAAATGTTGAAAAGGGAAATTTAGTAAAAGGCCAACATTTTTGAAAAGCAAATTTTAGCAAATCAGATATTTTAAACAAGAAGTTTCATGGGATACTAAATTAAAACTCCAAGTGTGTCCCAGATCCATGCCCTGTCCTCCCATCACCCTTCCGTGTCCACCCCTACAGGATCCAGGTTGGAACTAGCACAAGGAGAAAGTGTGATGCTAATTTGGGGGAGCTAAAATTGGCAATAAAACAATTTAAAAGTAAAATTTAAAACAAAAGACAGCTGAATTCAAATAGATATAAGGTCAGTCCCAAGTGAGTTGACCCAGGCTGATGGATGTGCTATGAAAAGCTTACCTAGCTAGAGTCTAAACGTGGGAACTGTGCAGCCTCCTAGAGACTTACATTTGTGGGTGCTCTGGGGAACCCCCAGGATCCCTCTAGAAAGGAACCCTTCACAAGTAACCTAAGACATCTTTAGACTTTAAGGAGCAAGATATGTAAATGTCCAGCCAGCTCCTTGTACTTAACATATCTAGATCTGAGTTTATAATCTTCGCCCTCAAACTCTTCCTTCAGCTTCCCTGTTTTGTTGATGGCATGGCCAGTTCCCCCAACTCCAGTCTGGTAAATCAGAGTAATCTTTGTTGCCTTCTCCCCGAAATCTTGCTGAATCACATGACATCTAAATCATACCTTTTGTATTATATTAATCTCTTCTATTCCCATCCCACCCACTTTGTCCAGTTCTTTTTACCTCTTCCCTCCACTACTACAGTAGCTTCCCAGCTGTTTCTCCACCTTCTTCGCTTCCCCTGCAACCCCCTCTGTAATCTGTCAAATTCATCCTTTCAGAGCACATTCCAGTGATATCATTGCTCAAAAACACTTCAGGAATTCCCATTATCCCTCCAAATCATTGTGAAATTCCTAACCCTGAGAGTCAGGACCTTCTGCAGTAAAGCCCCCAGTCTACCTTTCCAAATGGGTCACTTGCTCCAGCCAGCTTTTCCGTCGCTATGATTTTGTTGGCTGATCTTTCAACTTCCGACTTCTTTACAACTTCCATCATTTTATTCACCCTTGAAGTTCATCTTAAATGCATGCACAGCTGGACGAGGACCAGAGCCTATTCAGCTACTTTAAATAAATGCAATGCTCTAAAAGCAGAGGTCATTCTGCTCAGGCCTAAGGGCTGTACTACTTAGGAAACCCATGGATGTTTTAGGAGAATTTTATGAAAAAACTATTTATGTGGACACTTTTACAGAGAGGGCTTTAATCACTTTTAATGACCCTAAAAATAGTAAGAGACAACCCCCAGAGGCACCTTTCCTCCCTTCTCTCTCAGCATCAATGGCACTCCACCTGCATTGGAAGCACCCGTCCAATCCCCCGAGACAGCGAGTGCCACAGGGACCGGTTCTGTCACCCGTGATGATGCGTCCCAGCACCTTCCCCAGCTCTTCTCACACAATTATATTGAACATCTGCTAATTGCCAGGCATCCGGCTAAATGCTGAGGGGAAGGAAATGAAATATGAGTTCCCTGCCCTCTTGGAGCTCATGGTCCAGTGAGGGAAGCGTGCAGTTTAACCCACTATTCAAATATTCTGTGACAAATGCTCTGATGAAATACACATATGATTATGTAAACATTGACAAAGCTCATTTCAGCAGGGCCTGGGGCATCAGGCCACCCTTTTGGAGATGAGGAATGTGCTCTGATCCTGTGAAATCAGGATGAGGTAGCCAGATACCAGAGGAAGGACCTTCGGAGAAAGAAATGGCATGTGGAGAAAACTCCCCACAACATGGTAGAAGTAGTGTGTTTTAGCCCTGGGATAGAGTGGGCATGGGGGAAAAGAGGCAGCAATAGACAAGTTCTGAATTTTATCCTGCACAACCTGAAGGAGCAAATGAAGGATTAAAAGCAGGGGAACGGCACGCTCATATTTGCATTGCAAGAAAATCAGTTTTTGCAACAGAGTGGAAAATGAGTTGGAGCAGTGAATTCTTATGAGCCTATTCAGCTACTTTAAATAAATGCAATTAAAGGTCTAAACTAAGATCACACCGAAGGGAATGGAAAGAAAGGGAAAGAGTCTAGAAATATTTGGGAGTTATAATCACCAAGATACAGTTATTAATTAAATGTGAAGAATGAGAGAGAAGGAGGAATGGTGAGTGACACCTGGATAGCTGGCCTGTAAGTCTAAGTGATAGGTGACTATTTCCTGATATGGGGAAGTCAAAGAAGGGGAGGGGAGCCTCAGAGGTTCAGTTGAATTTGTAGTTCTTACAGCCCTGACTTCAGAAAGCTGATCTGAGTCAAGATGCAGATTTTTGGATTCATTCCAATATAGGTGATCGTTCATTATATGAATTTTAATTAAAACCCATGCAAAATACAAAGATACAATGAGCAGAAGGCAAAGAAAATAAAACAAAAAGGTACAGGCTAAGAGTGCCCGTTGGACTGGAGAATATAAAGTGACTATTGATCCTAAGCAGAGTAATCACTTTGGAATGCTGAGGGCAGAAGCTGATTGGCTCCAGGGAGGCCCGAGGTGAGGGAATGGGAAGTGAGGCCAGAGCCTTGCGCCCTCAGATCAGGCAGGAGGCCTTCTCCAGGCCTGTGCT
>NW_012104599.1:487174-488862 GCF_000951045.1 Mandrillus leucophaeus
ATGGTAGAAGTAGTGTGTTTTAGCCCTGGGATAGAGTGGGCATGGGGGAAAAGAGGCAGCAATAGACAAGTTCTGAATTTTATCCTGCACAACCTGAAGGAACAAATGAAGGATTAAAAGCAGGGGAACGGCACGCTCATATTTGCATTGCAAGAAAATCAGTTTTTGCAACAGAGTGGAAAATGAGTTGGAGCAGTGAATTCTTATGAGCCTATTCAGCTACTTTAAATAAATGCAATTAAAGGTCTAAACTAAGATCACACCGAAGGGAATGGAAAGAAAGGGAAAGAGTCTAGAAATATTTGGGAGTTATAATCACCAAGATACAGTTATTAATTAAATGTGAAGAATGAGAGAGAAGGAGGAATGGTGAGTGACACCTGGATAGCTGGCCTGTAAGTCTAAGTGATAGGTGACTATTTCCTGATATGGGGAAGTCAAAGAAGGGGAGGGGAGCCTCAGAGGTTCAGTTGAATTTGTAGTTCTTACAGCCCTGACTTCAGAAAGCTGATCTGAGTCAAGATGCAGATTTTTGGATTCATTCCAATATAGGTGATCGTTCATTATATGAATTTTAATTAAAACCCATGCAAAATACAAAGATACAATGAGCAGAAGGCAAAGAAAATAAAACAAAAAGGTACAGGCTAAGAGTGCCTGTTGGACTGGAGAATATAAAGTGACTATTGATCCTAAGCAGAGTAATCACTTTGGAATGCTGAGGGCAGAAGCTGATTGGCTCCAGGGAGGCCCGAGGTGAGGGAATGGGAAGTGAGGCCAGAGCCTTGCGCCCTCAGATCAGGCAGGAGGCCTTCTCCAGGCCTGTGCTCTCCTGGCTTTGCTCCAATCTTCCTCTAGCCACACCCTTCTGGGGGCAAGAAGTCCTTGGGCTCAGGACCAAAGGAGCACACCCACCTGGAGGCCACACCTTGCTGTCAGACTGCATTTTGATTGCCCATGCTGCCAAAGTCCCTGGCCAAATGTCCTCATGCACATGAGTAGGCCCCTTTCCCTGGACCTGTCAAATGTTTACATAATACCATAATACCATTCCCTGGACTGTGTTACGGGATGGCCCATGAGATGGGCCAGGGGCAGCTGTCTGCAGGATGGGGCAGGGGTGAGGGCTGTTCTCGTATGTGTGGGCTGGAGTACCCACTCATATGCACTCCATGCCTCTCATGGTGGGAGATGGGGCAGAGGAGGGAGGAAGAAGAAAGTCAAGCTATGAGCAGAAAGCCTGACACCCACTCCCCCCGTAAGCCGACTTCTACCCCAGGACTCCAAGGAGTCTGAGCTTTTCCAATTTAACCTGGCCTTCTAGGTATCTTTATCAAGGTAGGACAATAGAACACCTTTTATTAAATGTGGCTTGTTAACTTGATATACAACTTTTAAGTATGTAGGTATATGGTGTGCCTCTGTGTGAGCTCTTACCCTCGACCCCAGAGACAGGGCCTGGTGGAGATGGATAATAAGAGAACAAGAGGCAAAGTATTAGGGTAGAGAGGAGTGGGTTTTTTTGTTGTTGTTTATGTGTTTTCTTTTGCTTAAGATATGGTAAACTTAAGCGTATTTTACCCACAAGAGAAAATTTCCAGTAGAGATACAGGGAGAAGGAGAATAACAACAGAGCATCCCTGAAGAGCTAAAAGAGTATGACGTTCCAGCCAGGCCCGGTGGCTCAC
>NW_012104599.1:489162-563296 GCF_000951045.1 Mandrillus leucophaeus
GGTAAGGTCAAGAAAATGATTGGCTGAAATGAACCTAAGCTGAACAATGAATAATTGTCTGCATTTATCTTTTATCTGTCCTTCCAGGAGCTCTGACAAGTACTAAATACAATGAGACGTAAAGAATTTAAATTATTCTGGGGAAAGAAATTAGTAGTCAGTTCTGGTATGCCATGTTGAAGTGAATTTCATAAGTGAGTATATGGAAAGAAATCTGGAGTTCAATATCACTGCCAGAATACTGCCTTGCTTTTTTAAAACAAGGTGACTAAATGTCAAGATTAATTAATGTAATCCATTTCACCCATAAATCTACCACTACAATTCTCAAACTTGATTCTGCGACCCTAGTACCTCAAGAGCTGTTGCAAAACTATATCCAGATACTCAAAACAGGTTTACTTTTGATTCACCTTAAAAATTAGAAGTACGTATGTGCTCGATGTCAGCTTTTTATAAGGCAGAGGAGAAGTGGTGAAATCAAATTAAAAATAGTATGATTTCATAATGCCTAAAAGCCTGTAAATGACTATACTAAGGAGTTGGAATCATTCAAAATTCTCAGGTAAACTGAATTTAAGCATTGATATGTGATATGGTTTGGCTGATCCCCCACCCAAATCTCATCTTGAATTGTAATCCCCAAAATCCTGGTGTGTAGAGGGAGGGACCCAGTGGAAGATGATTGGATCATAAGGGTGGTTCCCCCATGCTGTTCTTGTGATAGTGAGTTCTCACAACATTTTTGGTTTTATAAGGCAGTTTTCCCTTCTCTTGCACGTTCTCTCTCCCCTGTCACCATGTAAGATGTACCTCTTCCCCTTTTGTCATGATTATAAGTTTCCCGAGGCCTCCCCAGCCATGTAGAACTGTGAGTCAATTAAACCTCTTTTCTTCATAAATTACCCAGTCTCGGGTATGTCTTTCTAGCAGTGTGAAAACGGACTAATACAATATGCTAATGAAAGTGGGAAAACTAAGATTGATTTTGGAATGAAACATGCAGTCTCAACTTAAGAACACCCAATTTACAAAACTATATATATCCAGACAGAGTCATACTGAATGCCATATTCTCCCACATCAATGTCAAACGCTTAGCATGGCCAGGGAAAAGCTGTTCCTTTGCCCTAAGGCAGCCGTGTCTTCTGAATATGGATCCGTATTCACTTTCCATCTTAGCCTCCATCAGACACACTCTTCTTTTCCTAAAGCATTTGCAGGGCAACAGAGGGTTCCAGGTTTCAGAATGTAAACAGTCATATCTCATTGAAAATAAGTTGAATGATTATTAAGTTTCCAAGCTAGATTACAGAAGTCTTTTTAGCCCATATCATAAATAAAATAGCTCGGAATTTTTCCTATGGAAAAATATACTCTATGTTCCAAGCAAACAACTTAAGAAAATTTTTAGAACTAACACATTCCTATATTGGGAAGAGCTCAAAAGTCTGTTCTTCCTCCCCACCCACTGTTGTTTAATGAATCTCTTAATATCATAAAGTCCCTCATGTGTCATGTGTAGACAGTCATTTTTGAATCAGGGCTCACTTTGTTACCTTTTTTCAATTAAACCTCTTTTCTATATAAATTACCCAGTCTCAGGTATGTCTTTATAGCAGTGCGTAAACAGACTAATACAGGAAATTGGTACCTGGAGTGGGGCATTGCTATAAAGATACTTGAAAATGTGGAAGCGACTTTGGAACTCAGTAACGGGCAGAGGTTGGAAGAGTTTGGAGGGCTCGGAAGAAGACAGGAAGATGAGGGAAAGTTTGGAGCTTCCTGGAGACTTGTTGAATGGGTTTAACCAAAATGCTGATAGTGATGTGGACAATTAAGTCCAGGCTGAGGTGGTCTCAGATGGAGATGAGGAACTTATTGGAAACTGGAGTTGCCAATAGATCAGGAGTTAACCAGAAGCTTGAGTTGAGTATGGACTTGGCATATGGATATACACATTGACATCTTATGCTAGTGTTCTGGCCCTCCCTGCCCTGACAGTGGTAAAAGCATCCATCAATGCCCATCCTGACATCAGCATAAAGGACAGGTTGGAGAGATTGTAGATAAAGTCAGAGAAGCTATTATAATGCTCCTCACCTGGAGTTCCCCAGATGGAAGACAAGGAGGCCCTGGAACAAAGGAATGGCATTTGGGACAAAGTAATGTTGGCAAATAAGAAATGCAACAGTGGTCCAATCCACAGGAGATGCCAGGCAATTGCTCATGGCATGAGATAGGGTCATAACGAAGAGCAAAGACCTGAAAAATCTTTCTTCTTCCCTTCCCTAGGCATCCATGATCCCACCTCATCTACATCCCACAGAGCCTCCATTTTCTCTAGGTATGAAACTGATTTCCAAGCTAGACTGAAAGCTGGAGGAAGATGGGACACATGTCTGCTTCATTTTCTATTACCCCAGCATGTAGGTGCAGCACCCAGCCCCTAGTTGTTTATCAGTATAGGTCTTGATGGTCACCTCCCCAGCCTCCCACCTCAGGAGTAGGCTCCACATGTCTCCCTTTCAGAAACAAGGCCACTTAAGACGCCAAAAACCCTCCTTGCCTTGGGCTCCACACAATCAGTGTATATCTTTCCTCATCTGCTGTGTGCTCTGAAAGTCGTGTTCACCTCCAAACAGTACATCTTTAAAATGGGTCACCTCTCCTCACAATCTACTCCAAAATTTCCAACAAGTTTTCTTCTTTTCATTTTGCCTCCCACCAGCCTATCCTATTCCCTTCTCTCCCCCTACAAAATCTAGTTCTTCTTCAAATACATTTAAACATTTTCACTAGGACATCTATCTATTTCTTAGTAAACATTGAAGAGAGTTTCTTCCTTTATTCAAGTATGGAGCCCTGCTCGATATCCTTTTGGTCTTCATATGCCTTCTTTCAAGGCCTTTCTGAAATTTTTTTCCATGCCTGAAAGCCAGTGGGGTTTTAACACAGGGACTGCGATGGCTAATTCCAAGGCAGAGTGAGATCGTTATCTATTAATCATTTGATAACTCAAGTTTATCACCTTGATCAATGAATAAGTTATCATTTGCCTGTGGGTCCCATTCTTGAGTGGTCATGGAGAGCTCTGTAGCTCACCCTCTTTACACTCATAATTTGCACAAATTTCACCTAAGAGTATTTACTTAACCACTTTAATTCTATTTGTCTCCACCTAAGACATTTAATTCAACAAATATTTATTAAGCTTCTCTATAAAAGGGACTCTGGCAACTTTCAGACCTGCACTGCAGCACCAGCTCTCTGCTGGCCCACCCCCTGCAGACTTTGGGCTTGCCTGTCTTCATAATCATGTGAGTCAATTCCTTAAAATATATATATATATATATGCACACACATGCGAATCTTATTGTTTCTGTTTCTCTGGAGAATTCTGACTAATACACCCCCATTCACCATCCAGGCTTTTGAGGAGAAAGATACCAATCTTTGAAGCAGAGGACACTCTGGATAGAGCCAGGATTTTGTTGCAGAGTCTGAGAAAAGTTCCCTCTGGAGAAGGGATGGAAGGATAGTCTGGGGGGGGTTGATTTAGGACTGGGTGTATGACACAGGAGAAAAGAAATCCCTGGGGGAGCTAAGTGAGGGAAGTGGACCTCTTATGATAGTTTCTTAGAGCAATCTAAGAAATCATGTAGGCCTCTGAGAAGGCATCAGGAATCAATGCAATTTGATTAATTGATTTAAAATATGTTGAACTTTTCAGCCTCCATTGTGTATTTTTGGTGCATTACTCTGTGCAATGATTTCATCCGAGACAAGAAGGGGCTGGAAGATTGCCTGCTCCACATTCAAACCCTCCTTATCGTATTGGTGCTGACATGACACAAGGATATGCAGTCTTTACCCGGTCCTAATTGCTCACAGAAAGTTGCCAGTCCTTACTGCTCACAGAAAGTAGTGAAGCCTCCCTTCACTCACAGGGCCCACAGAGGTATGCCCTGGTTTATGTAATGAATGGGCTGCTACAAATAGGTGTGATGCGTGCCTTTGTGAATCACTTTATATTTTGAAGACACACTAGAGAAGCTGGCTATTTCAAAGAAACTTTACAAGTGCCTCATTTCTTAATGTCACAAGCATTTCTGATTTAAAATCATAAACTCTTTCTAATGTATTAGCTTATGAAGTTTCATGTTTTGCCTAAGAGGTTTAATTAAAGCAAGATAAAACTATGCTTCATAACATTCAGTTGCCTGAAAGAGCTCTTGCAGAAATGCCTAATATATTACCAGAAAGTAGCTTAATGTCTCAAATAAATGTCAAGTTGTCCAAATCAAACTGATAGGCAGCTTAATGAGGGATAAATGTCACAACTATCCATATTTTTCCACATTTTTTTTAGAAAGAAAACATTCACACAATGAAGGGAATCAGAATCTGTTTTTATATCCCTAGAGTTATAAACATTTGTATCAAAATATTTACAATTATAGTATATGAAATAATCTATTAACGAAGAAGCCCAATACAGTACTAGAACAATCCACCAAAATAATGCAAATTACATGAGACATAAATGTCACAGAACAATAAGTAAAAGATAAGGGATACATGGTTTACTCCAGTCATAGTTCAACTTCTTAACAAAATTTGAGTATTTCCTTTGGATATGTCTGATATGTAAGTATGCTTCTGCACTAAGACAGCCTTCTATAACCATGTGATAATTAAATCATAATAACAAAGTTCATCTTCCCACAGTTTTTGCTGGCCAATCTCTCTAACCCAAGCCCAGGTAATTTGGTGGCTTGCCCTCAACATTTCCTTAACCAGAATAAACATAGAGAAATAGAATTAGTAATAATCCTTTTACATAAATACCAGAAATCATGGCATAACAAATCCCCAAAAATGAAAGGTATAAAAGAAATGGATGAGGCGAAAGCTAATAAAGAAAAGTAGGCAAGATGTCTCAGATTCTCCCTGGGGTAGACCTTCTCAGGGCGATAAACAAAAAGTCTTCCCAAAAAACCCCTTTAGACAGAATCTGAGATGGCTTAAAATAGCTGCTCCAGGGCAGAGCAATGCCTGCTTAACCAGGAATAACATACTACTTCTAAGTCCTATATAGAGGAGGCAGGCAGCCTCCTGTATAGCTGCCTCCTCCTATATAGCTGCAGGCAGCTCATCTACCATCTGACTAGGTACTACAAGAGTTTTTCCTTTTTTATTTTAGAGAAAAGATCTGCCCATCACCTAGATTTTTATTTATCTCATGGGATTTTCTCATTTTCCTGGGAATGCAGGCACTCTGTTCTTATCATGGCTGAAATATAGTATGTTTAATACTTCACAATTATATAGCACCTTTCACCCAAGGGCCTGTTGTTTGGTTTTGGTTTACGTGTGTTTTAATCAGCTTCCAGAATTGCCATGCCTCACCTGTGAAGTGGGATAGGCAGGGTCCCTAAGAGGTGATCACTCCAGCTGGTGTCTAAGCCAGAGCTACTACTGAGCCTAGGAGCCCTGATCCTCAATATTGATCATTAGACAAAACTTCTTCAAAAATAGTTAACAGGAAGAGTAATAGGATTGTGCTACAAGCAGCCATGTCCATCTCTTTCCTGTTGTATACTTAAAAGAAACATTGACTGCATTGAGGGGAATCCTAAAAATATAACCCTAATATGGCACTGTTGCGAGACTGCCCCTTGGATCCCACAGTTTGTGTAGTACTTTCACCACCGAATTGTTCACTAGTAACTTTAGAGAAACTCCAGAAGAACTGACTTGGCTTTAAGCGAGAGGCCTAGCAAAGACCATAGCTTGAGGTCTCCGTGAGGGACAGCCGTGTGTGAGGTCTGGACTGGGCTCTGAGCATCCCCCAGGTTTTCCATTGTGAAAAGCTCTTCTTCTTGGTTTAGCTAACCCACCAAGGTGACCTTACAAACTCTCTCTCCTCCTCCCATTTTGTCACTGAATTCCACAGAGCTAAGTATCTGTTCCAAAGAGGGACAATGACTCGCAGGCCAAAGCCCCCCAGGAGGCACTTCAGACTGGAATGTGATGTTTTGCTTTGGGTCAGAAGGGCAGGATGGCTTCCAGGCTTACCGTATTCATCACAAAGACAATATCTGCTCTTGCCAGAACTTGTACCGCTATTTTAACTCGGTGCAGTAGGTCTGTGGACCTCAGTGCATGACCCAGAATTCACCTCGGAAGTGGGGCTGGTGTTGTGGCAGCTGATGGGGCCCCAGACAGTGTGTGTCACTGAGAACAGCTGGAGGCCAAGTCTGGTGGCTGCAGGGAGGCTCTCTGGCCCCCATCAAGGGAGCATCAAAGTACTAGTCAACTACTTTCTCCCCAGGGTGGGGGCTTGGCAGCAGACAATCTCCTCAGTAATGGTTTAGGATTTGACCTCCCCCTTTTCTTCCCCCTCCCCCCTCCCCATCTTGGTTTTTCCTGTACAGCAACCTCCACTTCCCTCCCAGATTCAACGGCTTCCTCCTCCCCACCCCCCAGATCCCCATGAACTCGTCTGGCCTTATTTCTTTCTCAGGACCAGATAGAGAACGCCAATGATGAAGCTGAAGCAGAAGCAGATCCAGGCCAGGATATAGGAATAGCCGTGGTGATCTTCCGACCTGTAGTAGGTTTTATAGCTATTCGCATAACGATTAGTGTAGATGGACACCCCCACCAGCACGCACAGCCCTGCAGGGGAAAAGGAGATGTGTCAGTGTGTTTTCTTACATTAACATCGAGAAAAAGTTTTTCTAATTTTAAGAAGATCCTATTTCCCTCATTAGCAATAGGAAAATGAACTCTGGTTGTTTGTCCCTAAACAGGAGTTCTAATGGATGTCCCCTGGGCCAAGCTCGATGGTATGTCGATAAATTAGAGGTGTCTGGGCTCTCATATCTGCGCTCGTTTGTGTGTCCATAGTGTGATGTAAAACACAGAACCTCATGCCTACCACCCAGCTGTTCTGTCTGGCCCTTGTGGGTCTAGGAAAGCTAATCAGGGATGAAAAAGAGCACGTCCTTCCACCAACCCGAGTATATTGGGAAAGAACAACAATTAAATGAGAATCACAATCATTGTGTGCATTGTGGCAGTGGTTTCATCTTTCTGAGAACTCCTACCTTTCTGCCTTCTTCAAGTGTCTTGTATACACGTGCTATTGACAGATAATGCGCTGCCACTTGGTAGCTACCCAGGAGCACTGGTTTTGAACAATGAAGAAGATGAGGGTTCTTAACCCAAGCAGCAATTCAAGGTTTTCCATGAGAGAACAAACAACCAGAGGAGAAAATTGCACAAGGAAGTTTCACTGAACCATGTGCTAATCTGTCCAAGTTGCCAGAAGCCCCCACGGTAAGATGGACTTAACAATGTAAACTGGACTCAACCCATGAGATACTCACAGCACACCAGCATGGTGGCCCCCGAGAGGAAGAACCGGTTTCCCTTCTCCATGGTGAAGAGCTGGAACACGAAGACCAGGAGAGAGATGGCAGAGAAGATGATAGAGAGAATCATGAAGGCCTGCACTGTCTTCAGGGCATCTGTAGACACAGGGCGAGGAGAACAAGGGCATGGGGTCACTCCAGGGGCCGAACATTCCCTGACTACACCTATTGTCAGCACTGGGTCAATATCTTTATATATACCTTCATCGGCGTATAACAGGGTCCCATTGCAGAAAGTGTTGGTACAGTTATTCCAAAGACCTACTGATGCATTTCCCGCATTGGAAACCACCCAGACCTGAAACCAGAAGGAAAGAAAATGTTGATTGAAAGCTGGCCCTCTGATTTAAAAAGAAAATAACAAATCAGCTTGCATCGGGATCAAATATTAATGAAGACACTTTATCTAGCCATAACGATGGCTAAGCAGCCTATCTGTGGGTGGAAATAAGGTCCGATTAAAACTGAAGTCACAAAGATCCCAAGAGAAGAGAGACAGAAGAATGTGAAACCCAGAAAGAAATCACCTAGCCCTCTTTGGGTTCCACGATCTTCATGACTTAAAATAAACGGAAGTAATTCAACCACAGTGGTTTAAAATTCTAAGGTTCTGAGAAACAGAAATCCAGGATGAAGAAGCTGGCTTAAGTGTGTGCAATTCATATACTCTAACAAGATTGTTTCTTTTAAGTCCCTGGTTGACCAGGAAAAAAAAGTGAAATGTCCAACTGGAAACAATTAAAAAACATAAGACCTACTGGGAAAATAACAATGAATCTGGTGGTTAATAAGCCCCTTTCATCTAAACAGAAGGATCAAACTTGACTGTCACAACATGCAAAGTAATTTGATAGTAAAATACTACAGCAAGTGCTTTCCTGTAGGGGCTACTAAAAGTTGAAGGGTGACCTGAATGGATTCCCCCAGGGTCATGATGGTGCCGCCATCCCTTCCTGCCTGGCCCAAGAAAAGGAATCATCCTTCTAGAATAGAAAACAAGTGCAGGGTTCTATCTACACACACACAAATGCACACACTGGAAAGGCGGGGCCAGGTACATGCAATCACCTGCGCCAATCCCTGCTCTTCATTCAATAAACAGCTGTGTGCCGAGCCGTATATTAGGGGCTGGTAATTCACAGACACGCAGCACTTTGTAGCTCATTAATACACTTTGAAGAAGCTTATCAGATTTATCCGGATAGATGTAAGAGTTGACATATAGAATGGCTAAATTACAAAATGAGGAGGTTGCATGGGTGGGGGTTGCCTTATCACAGTTATTCTTAAATTAGCCTTGCTTATGATCACACCCACCAATGTTTGCAAAGCTCTTCTAACTGAAATTTAAAACTCATTTATACTTTAACTGTGATAGGGACCTAAACAGATTCTGAAACCATGGTTTGCTGGACTAGTGATGGGTGGCCTTGGTTTTTAAGTCCAAGGAGCTGGCTTGTTTTTTCTGAGAAAAGCACAAGTAAAAGCAAATTGGGCGCTATAAGCCACCACTAGAGGTCAGAGTAGCCCAGAGTTCAGGGAGAAAAGACTCCCTCCACTTTTTTTTTTTTTTCTCTTGTCTGAGTTAGTTAATTAAGTGGCACTGTGTTAATCTTGCAAAACTCCACTTTCACAGGCTACTCTTTGCTCAAAATTTGAATTCTCTGGTCTGGCAGTCAAAGCCTGTCATCCTCTCCTTCCCATCTATCCTTCTAATCAAGCTTCTCAGAAGGGGAAGCCCGGCTCTGGCCACTTAGGTGTGTGTCCTCCTTATCCTCTGACCAAAGCTTGTCCTTCCTACATGTGCTCCTTTGCTAGCACTCTCACCTGAATGCATCCCTATGATCCTTCCACCTTCCCTCTTTCACTAAGAGAAACCTCAGTCATCTACCAGTCCTCCAGGTTCACCTCAAGCTCCACTCACACCTGCTGCTGGGAAGGCTCTTCTAGAGCCCCAAGAAGCCACACTAGATCCTCCAGCCCTTAACCACCTACAGCTCTGGCAGGATCGCTCCTGTGGCCATTCACCTTTATCCTCTTGTTATTTAATTGTTTGAAGGGCAAGCGTGTGTTTATTTTGTTTTCCCACAACTGAGCTGTAAGTTCATGAAGGGCAAGGGCTGTGGCTTAAACTTCTTTTGTGCACTTGATGTAAATATTCGAATGATTTCTCAATGAGTGAATAAACAAAAGCATATTACTCACATTGGCAATGGTGCAAACAAATAGCATAATAACAGTGGCGATGTGGACCACAAATATACCAGCCAGCAATACCAACATCTTGGCTTTTGGTTTTTTGGTAACTTGTGAGCAAAGAGTTCTGAAAAGAAAAAGAAAGGGACAAAAACGGTTACTGTCGGATTCGATAAGACGACTCAGTTTTCCCACACATGTGGGCTCTCTGCTAACCTGGGGAAGAGCTGCTCTAAAAACCATCACAATCGAATCATAAATTCCTGAAAACACCCCTGTAACCTAGTTCTGATTTGCCTAAGTGCCTATTCATCCAGTTATACATACCTACATGGAAACATAATTTGGTTTCTTCTTAGGTATTTACATACTCATTTCTCTAATACATTCTATTTCAAATAAGGAACAAGAACATTTTATGATAACTGTTACTATTTTATTTTGTTTGTGTTTTAGAGGTTACAAATAGGACTTTGATTTTCAAAGAAGTAGACCTTTATAATTTCCAGGTCTCTGTGCAACAATGTCATATAAATGTCCATTTTCCACTAGGAAAATGTCCATGCTTTCATCAAATTACTCACCCAGCACTTTTAATAGAAGCGAATGCCTTCTGAAGAATAGCAGCTATTACTCAATGCCCATATACTGAATAGGCTACTAATTTGATCCCGGATGAGATATAAAATGTGAAAGACACAATTCTATTATTATTATGCTGTTTGGTTTTCAATAATTATAACAACCTAATTACAGTTTAATGGTCTGGTCACTCCCGACTGAGCATTTCAGACTAGTATTACTATACCTGAGCCTCTGGACTCTGTGTGCCTCATGGCAGAAAGCCTGCCATTGGTCTGGGCAGAGAGTCACATTTTTCACAGCTCAGTGTGACGGTTCTGTATGCAACTTGAGATACCACCAAATGTGCCTTCTTGTACATGACATTTACACAAATTCCAACCCTTCAGGACTCAATACAGAAGATAGGCAAATGCATAAATCACAGGATGGGAGGATTGGGAACTAACATTGATTAAGAATGTACATGGATAAACAAAAGTTTCCAGCCATAATGGCAGCAGAGAAGAAGGGAGCCCATTGATCATAAAGCCTAGGAAATAAAGGAAGTGTGAAGGATACACATGGGGGAGGCTATTCTGATTTAAGTCAGCTACAGAAGGAGAGCTTTGTCATGCCTAAGACTGTCACAAAGCAGTGCAGGCTCAGAGGGACATCAAAAGGAAAGGGCTTGAGGTTATTCACACCCTAGGCAGAATGGATGTGTGGATGCCCTAACCAAGGGAGGAGATGGCCAGGCGCGTCCTGCAGTTGTTCCACTGCCCTCTCTCACTCCACCTAATTTAATTGACGCTTTGAATGTGCTTGAGCCACTTTCATGCCATACCAGGTATTTATTAGAGAGCACTGATACTATAATTCCAACACTTCACATGCCTTTTATCTCCTCTCACTTTCTTCATCAGGCAACCAAAAATCTGGAATGATCTAATATACATCAGGGTGCCTTGCTCTCTGCAAGCAAGGAATGAGAGGCAGACACTGCTTCCACCATTCTCCCTGACCCTCTCCAGCAGCCCCTTCCCAATCTGGCCACTTCCTTCCAAACCAGGCTGTTTTTTTATGTGTCCAATTTAACTGCGAATGCAAAAATTATGACGTTTATCCTGCCTTTTCAGGGGAGAGGTTGGAGCTTTCATGTCTGCTATTAATAATCTCCCCACACATTCAAATGCATTTTTGCTTTTCTCGGGTTCTAGCACACCTCCACAATTTTCTGCCTGACTTAAATGCACAGCAAAAAGAGTTTTTTGAATCAGAGGTTGAATTAGAATTATATCCAGTTATTTGACCGCTCATCTCAGTTTCCTCATTTAGAAAGTGGAAGTCGCAATGTGAATTGCAAAGGGAAGTGTGAGGATGAATTCAGATTGTTTATGTAAAACACCTAGTGTCTGGCACATGGCAGCTACTAATAATGGGGTTGCTTTAGCTGTGGTTATTATTATTACTATTATTCATAAGTGTAGCCAGGTAGCTGTTGCCAACTCAACCCAGTTACTCAATCTCTAGGCTGCCCCACGTTAAGTGCTATGTAGTCCACGAGGCAGGGTGTATAAAATCCTTTCAGTCCTCTTAGAAATTGTCATTTGTCTGACCCTTGCTCCTTAAGCGGGGAGACCTTTAAGAGCACACCCTCGGGAAAGACCAGGAGACAGTTCACTTTCTCAGCCCAACTTCCTCATACGCCCCAAGATTCACACCTCACCAGATCCTGATCTCCTTGCCCCCTATGGGGAAAGGAACAGGCTGATTGCAGTGAATTACAAATATTACATAACGAATACTGATGTTTAATCTTCCTCGGACTCTTCAAATGACTTTCTTGTTCCTGTTGCTTCTAATTTACAAACATCCTCTTCTTAAAAGCGGGAAGGGCTGGAGGGGCCAATAACAGAATATAATCCACCAAGTGAAGCCACTTAAATGAGTCACAGAAAACATTCCCTCCCTGAGAGTTTGTTGGGAATTCAGCGGCATTTTGTCTCCTTGGGTTACTCTGTAACCCCTAAAGTCAAGTCTGATTTCCTCTGCCCAGCTCACACTCTCTGTCTCAATGACCCCTCCCACGGCACCTCTACCTGGACCCATGCGTCACAGCCCTGGTGGTGTGTGTGAGTTCCTGGCCCCTGGATCCAGCTGACCATACGCCCCGCCCATTGCAGGCTGGAAGAATGGATGTGAGAATCAAGCAAAAGAGCAACTCTCTTTCATCGTGGATTTTTGTGATTGTGCCCTCCCTGTCTTTTCACCACGGAAAGAAGCAAAATGTCTGGAGTTAGCAAGTGGTCTTCTTGTGCGAAACACACAGTTCTCTCTGCTTTTAGCTGCTGTATCCAGCCAGAAGGAGAGGCTGTTTAGCTTGAGCTACAACTTCTCCATCTTTTCACTGGCCCATTGTTTGTCAGGTTTTACTAATATCATTCACTGTCAGTTTAGAGGGGCTTCCATTATTTTCAATGGCCTTCCCCCAACACAGGTGAAAACAGAATGAATTATCATCTTGAGTTTCTGGGCTGAATCATCCCTAGTTACCCAGTCTCTATACTGGGCTAGATACCTCTTGCCCCCAGGGGACCCCTCAGTCTGGGAGTGGGTGATCATTGAGGTCTTTATGAAAAAGCCATTAGTGGTACCTAATGGGTAAATGTCTGTGCATTTATCAAATAGCAGAGTAGAATAGCAGAAGAACCCTTGCTCCTAAAACTTCCACCCACCCATTACTTGCAGGGTAGCTTGTGGGGAGATTCATTCCCTGCCCCACTGTGAATCTTGCTTCATACAAAGGCACTGAAAAAAATACCATGTATGAGAATTTATACATTGGAAGTGTTGGTGGCTACTACTTACTTCTTAGCAGTGTGTTTCACTAAAACAATAGTAGACTTCTCCGTCACCCCTCTCCAAAATGCTATGGGTGGCACTCTCCAGTGGAAAGCATACCCCAGTCCTAGTGAGGCAGCGCAAACCAAGATGCAGAGAATCACAGCATTGCAATTCTGAATACTTTGAAGCAAAACCTGCTTTTTGCAGAGCATTTGGTGCACTGGGCAGTCCCAAAGTTGTAGGGGAATGCTCATAACAGCATTCATTTGTGGTGCTTAGACTCCCAGACCTAGGCCAGCAGAGCTTATCAATTCAATGCTTTTTTAAAGAACAGGCCATCCACTGACTTCTATGTGGATGCCAGGAACACATTTCTGTACCCACCGCTGTGAGTGGAGGATGATCTCTTTCTTAAGCCTCACCTACCTAACATACGTGGCACAGGGGCAGTCAGGGGCTGGGTGGGAAACTGAGGAAGGTATAGGAGCCATGTATGGTGACTCTGGAGAGAAGTATTGTTAACAGAAATGGAGATCAGCACCTCAGAGCCACACACGGGTCTCTGATATCCCTTTTCTGTTTTTTCTGCCCTAATGGACAGGCTTGCAGTTCCCTACCTCTGACCACCATGTTTTGTTTCTGACCACTGTTCTTCCTTTTCTTTCCACATTGCCCAGACCACACTACAGCAGACGTGTCTTTGTGCTCCTAGCTCTAATGCAAACCTCACAAACACTGACCATTCAGTATTTAGATAAAGTTCTTAGCTAACAGAATAGCTAATATAGTTATAGTTAGTAGAAATAACCCTGAGGGAGTTCGAGACCATCCTGGCTGACATGGTGAAACCTAGTCTCTACTAAAAATACAAGACATTAGCCGGGCGTGGTGGCACACGCCTGTAGTCCCAGCTACTGGGGAGGCTGAGGCAGGAAAATCGCTTGAACCAGGTAGGCAGAGGTTGCAAGGAGCTGAGATCGCTCCATTGCACTCCAGCCTGGGCAACAGAGCAAGACTCCATCTCAAAATAAAATAAAATAAAGAAGATTAAAATTGCTCGTGGCTATAGCTCCAAAGGGCTAACTAATACGAGACATGAGAGAAGGGAAAGAGGGATAACCAAACCTCTCAAGTTATCTCCATCCATTTAAATCTTTATTGGCTTCTTGCCTCCCTCTTGCACCACACACACACACATGCACACACACACACACGCGCACACACACACACATACACACACACAAATGAAACAATCAGAGGAACACAGACCTGAGACTGCCATACATTGCTTTGTTGCCTTGTTCAGGCAGCCTAACACTTTTAGGGTTCTCTGACCAGTGAGAAATTACTCAGGCCCACATGGGAGCCTTTCCTTTTCTGGTGGGTAACTAAATCTGCAGCGACTTTGAGAATAATTGACTTCTAAGAAACAGAAGGGAAGTTTAGAGGTGCATAATTTGGCTCCGTGATTGCTAAGCTAGGAGTCAGGTAACTTCCTCCTGTCCAGAAGTTTGTGTGCTTATTGAACTGCCATGGGGCCTGGAGGCAGCAGAAATTCTTTAAGTGTGGCCTGAAACACAATAACTGGGAGCAATACAATAGAATAGAGCAACCAAAAACCCACTTCTTCAGTGAAGGAAGTGGTCAAAATCCTGGGGCTTGAGTCACTGAAGAATTAGCCTTAGCCGAGGGGTGGGAGGGGAGCATGCTCAGAAATCAGGGACTGAAGACGATGCGAACACTGGGGGAGGCCCTCGGGGCTCAAATTTCCATGATTCATTTGAGAATGGGTAAGATTCTCCCAGATGAAAGGCATCATGGAGGCCTTCTCTACAAGAGGGCACAAGAGAGCTTTCTGAGAAGCAGGGACGGATCTGGCTGGCATTTCCCTGGCAGCTTAAGAAAGACCAGGTTTTTTTCTGGGGAGAAGACAGCAGTAATGACCACTGCCAAATGTCCTATCTTCCCTTCCCCTCATTCCACTTTTGTTGCCCAAAACCTCACAGTCCTACCCTAAGTTTCTACCTCTATTACTCCTCTCACATCCTTCCTTATGTTCCATTCCCACTGCCACTGTCCAGTTCAGGTCCTAGCCTGACCAAGGCATCAGCCTCACCCATGACCCTGTCTCTGAACGCCTCCCCTCTAACATATCTTCTACCCTGCTACTGGGTTATCTGACCATGGCACTCCCCTGCTCAAGAACCTCCAAACCCCCACCACTAACCACCACCAATCACCAGGAAAAAGGCTCCAAGCACCTCAAGCCAGCCCCTGCAATCCCAGGTCTCAGATTTCCAAAAAATAAAAGCCCTGCTTTGTATTCTTCTTTCCATGACAGTCTATCAAATTCTTTTCAACCAAGCTAAAATCCTACCTCTTCCAAAAAGCCTTCCCAGATCCATAGGTTAGAAGTAGTTTTCTTTTCTCTCTTATTTTATTGCCCTCACATAGCTTTTCATTAAAACCGCTAATGATAACCCTAAGATTTTAAGTCCCTGAAGGGAGAGTCTTGCCTATGACAGGTACCAAATAAATATCTGTTCAATGAACAAATAAATGAATTAAGGATGCCCATAATTTCTTCCCTATGGAAAAATAATCAATGTCAAAATGACTGAAGACTTCATAATAACCACAGAATTCTAGAGGGAAAATATTTCCTTTTTTTTTTTAATGTACATAGACTTTAGTCCTTTATTATTTTTCAGAAATTGTTTAATACTTTACTACAACTATGTATTGAGCATCTTATTGTATGCAAACTTTATTATATATTTCTATATAAATACCTATGTAAATATGTGACTGTTTCTTGAGTGCATTTGAATACACAAGGGTATATATGCGTGTGTTGCCTTTTGTTCAAGAGGAAATAAGTGAATTCAAAGAGAATGTCTTAAATTTCTAAACGCTAGTTTGTCTGCAGATTTAACCTTTCTCTCTACTTCTTTGAATTATAGAATCTCAGGACTGAAGAGGGAGGTCTTTAAAATTCCTTTTCAGTTCAAGAAAGTCATCTACAGATCTAGACCAAAGAACTATCTAAATCATGCTTAACCTCCTCCAGTCATGGAGAGCTCACTACCTACCAGGATCCCCTCCCCAGTTAGAAAGATTTTTCTGACAATATGTCCAAGTGTGCTCTTGGCAACGACCACCACCACTTTTAATTCTGCCGGTGACATTACCCTACTAGACGAATTCTTCCTCTTTCTAGCATAGTTGTCTTCACAGAAGAACTACCAGGTTATCCGAAGATTCACCAGAGGCCCTCACCTTAGATCTCAAAATCTCAGTCAAGTCATAACACAGTCCTGAGATTACTGCTAGACACTCCCTTTTTGTTGGACAATGTTTTTCTGACAGTGAAATTCTGATCTCTTTCTGGATAACTGTAAACTTTGGAGAAAGCTTTCTCACAGCATCTGACCAAAGACATGGCCCTTCCTCCAAGGCATGAGGAGAGAGAGAGAGGCATAGCCGCCGCTTCTGGTCAACTGACCCCCATGAGTCAGCCATCCCCACACCACCTTCCTCAGCGTGACACCTGAAACTCCGCAGCTGCCTCTCCTTCCTAAGGACATCACGCAGGGTGGCACGAAAGCCTTTCTGTCCTCTGCGCACGTCAGGAGCATTTCGCTTTTGTTGGTTTGCTTTTGATGTGTTTGTTTCCCATGAAGGATCATTTGGTTGGCAAAATGGATGCTCATGTTACCACAAAAGCAGAAAAGGAAGCACTCCTTTCTGGGGGCAGCCAGAGAGGATGTGTCTGGAGGAGGAAAAGACTGGGATTAAAGGCAGGCTGAGTGGATGAGACTTTGGATGAGCCTCTCTGGCCATTGTTATTGTTGTTTTATATCAAGTGTACTTTTCCATTCTCAATATTGTTTTTATGCAGGAGTGGGAAAGCAGGGTATTAATTTCTCCGTGGGAAACATGCGAAGAAAAAGAATTCTCAGGGACCATTTCCTTCGGCCTCTGCATAGCTCATGTTTGGTGTGGAAGGAAGGAACCTCAGGTAGGACTTGATGTTGGAAAATACAGGGCAGTTTTTACGACCAGGGGAAATACCGTCAATCAAGCAGCAAAAGTAATAGGAACCTACATGCTGCAGGGAAAACAATTATTTTTTTCATCTCCCAAATGCAGGCTATCATAAATGGGGGTGATTATACAGCAAGTCGTGTTTGTCTGGTGCTGTGTAGACTAGCACAGAGTCTCACATAGTTAGGGGTGAGGAGCCAAGGGGTGGGTTGCGAGTGGGGCAAGCCCACTATATGAGAGAGAACCTATTGGAGAACCAGATTCTTATAATAAATCTGCCTCCCACCAACTGCTGACTTTGGAAAAATCACGTAACTTCTCTGGTCAGTGGCTCCTTGAGGCACAGAGTTCAAAGTAGCACAGAGCAGGGCTTCTCAGCTCCAATCCTGGTTCCACCACACCTGAACTGTGACCTGTAGACCTCAAAGGATTAGCGTGAGGGCTGAAGGCCTGTGCCAGGCACAGAGCGGGGGCCACACAGTTCCTGGTTGGTTGGTCTCTTCCTCTGTGTAAAGTGAGAGGCTTAGGCCAGGGAAATGGGCCTTATGCTTCCCTGGCAGAGCCTGAAGACCAACGATTATGCTAAAAGCAAACAAGCGGCATGAATATTGTTTTTGCAAATGCTCCCAAGGAGAATAACCTCGCTCTCTTATTTCCGCTTGTCCTCCTTTGTGTCCAAGGGAGGGGGTGGATTTGGGCAACAGTTGCAAAGACTGAGGCCAGACCTGGGCTGTGAAGTTGGGGCCCAGCCCACTCCCCTAGACTGCAGCTGGTTAAGGGATCAGGCGACGTTTCCTGGGCGAGGACGGAAGCGTGAGTTGCCTTCTGCTTTTGACAAAGGAGTGTTCTGGCAGCCAGAATGTCTTCAAGGGAGAAGCTGCCAAGATAATAACTAGGCGTTTGGGAAGAAAACCTAGGTGTGGCCCAGCCCCAGCGGCGCTTGGGCGGGACCAACAGTAGATGGCGGCAACATGCTTCAACCAGCAAAGCTGCAGCCTCCTGGAAGGCGGCAAGCTGGGAGGGGAGGCCCCTTGCCTACAGACACCCCAGACCCATCAGGTGGGCTCAGGGCTTCATTTCAATTCGTTCTTTAGAGGTTGAGAGGCACTGACGTCATTCAGTCCAACCCCTTGATAAGAAGGAAATGCACATCCCCAAAGGAGAAATGGAATCGAATCAGAACTGAAGCCATTTCGCACCTTCCAGGCAGGGCTCTTCCACCTGGCATGATTTTCTCTCTCCTGTCTCTTGGCTTAGGGTTTGGTGGAAGTTCTAGAACTTCTACCAGATCTACTGTTCTCTCTTTTCCTCCTACATTCTCTGAGTTAATCAGAGAGTCAGCATACACCCCTTAAAACTGTGTCAATTATAAAAACACATGGTCTTCAGAGACCACTGCTTCTCCCTTCATTTTGTGGAGAAGGCCCACCCAGCAGAGCCAGCCTGCCTGGCCACCACAGGCCCAAACCAGATCCCCCTGCAAACTCCAAGCAAGCTTCTAACCTTCTAACCACAGGAATCCCCACCCCACCCAGACCTGGAAACTATCTTTCAGTAAAGGGAAGCTCCAGGTCTCAGCTTCAGAACTTTCTCTGAGATCAATGTGAACACACTGGCTTGCCCCAAGCTAGTTGTTTCAGGATTGCAAACCTCTCTCCAACTCCCCTTCTCCAGCGTCCTGGGGAAGGGTCTTTGAGTCTTTGAAACGAGAGGTCTAAGGATCAAGGACCCCGTTTTGCTCTCAGCTCTGATCTGACCTGGAAGAGGAGAAACATTGAAGAGGTTCCAGCCTGGTGGGCACCCATAGCGGAAACTCAAATGATACCAAAGAGGTGTCAACTATCCTGAAAAAAACAAGAGGAAACCAATGCAACAAAAGATTCTTCACAGGGGACAAAGAATAGAATTCTGACCGAAGGACCGTCCTGAAACATTGAGGGTAGGTGGTCCCCAAAAAAGAGCGGAAAGATGGAAGGGGAAACAGCCTCATCACTTCTCCCTTGCTCTTTCTCCATCCACTTAGCTCTTTGTCTATCCACTTTGTCTTTCTCTATCGACTTAGCTCTTTCTCCCGCTTCTAGGTCTTTCTGTCTGCCTCCTCCCTCAACACACAGCCTGGGAAATAGCATCCCACTTGCTCTCCCTCCCTCCCTCCTGTCTTAGTCGCACCTTCCTCTTCCTCCTCTCAAATTGTTTCTCATTGGCTCCTGTCCACACCTATACACCACACCCTCATGCTGCAGGGTCTCCCTCCTCGAGAAGAGGGTGGAGTTTGTTCCCAGGGCCAGCTCAGTTTCTCCCTGAGCCTGATTCTGTTCCTGGTGAATGCTTTGCTGTTGTCAATGTCTTCGCAGACTCAGCCTGCCCTCCTCATCTGAGCTGGCACCCTTTACTAATTACTCAAACCTCTTTCTTTTATTCCTTGTGCCGGGTGAATGCTCATGGCTGAGAGCAAGTCCGGGGAACACCATTCCTAAAGAATCTGTGAGTGGATGGGGCAGAGGAGGCTGCGTGGGTCCTCAAGGAACCTAGGAGACGAGAATCCTCTGAAAAATGCCCATTTCAATAACACGTGTTGCCTTGTTTCACTTTTCTATCCATTTTTACAGATTAAACTAGCTGCTAGCGTCAGCCCAAGGGATTCCTCAAAACAGTAATGGCAGGATCTTAATTTTTTTGTTTTTCGTTTCTTTTTTGGTGTTTTGTTTGTTTGGTTTGTTTTGTTTTGAGAAAGGTCTTGTTTCGTCACCCAGGCTGGAGTGCAATGGTACAATCATAGCTGACTGCAGCCTCAAAGCCCTGGGCTCAATCAATCGTCCTGCCTCAGCTTCCCAAGTAGCTGGGACTACCGGCATGCACCACCCCGCCCTGCTGTTTAAAATTCTTCTTTCAGAGACAGGTCTATGTTGCCCAGACTGGTCTCAAACTCCTGGGTTCAAGTGATCCTCCCACCTCAGTCTCCCAAGTAGCTCGATTACCACGCCTGGCTGAATCTTAGAATCTCAGAGCCATAAGGGGTGTGAAAGAACCAACAGGTTCAACTTCCGAAAGCAAGAAGACAAGTGATAACACCACTTATCTAGTGATAACACCACTAGATAACACCACTGCCCCTCTGTCTTCCTAGTCAGCTGTCTGACATCTGCTCCAGGATTCTTGCCGCGGTTTCAAGCTGTGCCGAAGGGGCTCTCTAGTTTAACTACCCTCTTTGAAAAAACAATTCATGAAACAGGCTCAGCAAATAGAAAAACTGTCACAGCCACATAATGCCAAGGGCACCATTCAGCAGAGGAGTCCATCGTAGTTCCAGGGAAATGCCATCTCCACCACACAAAAGAAAAGCTTGACCCAAACATTTTGTTAAAAAGGAAGAGACAGAAGCAGCAATCACCACAGGTGTTTGTGCTTTCATCTTTCTCCTTCACTATCAGTGACTCTCCCAGGTAAATTGAAGGAAATGGTTTTACCCAGGCAGGACGCCAGGGACTGAAGTGTTGCAAAGAGTAGTCTCAGGATGTGTGTATGTCGGGGCTGGGTGATGGAGATTCAAGTAAACCCCTAACTGGAACCATATTTGGGCTTCCTTGATTACTGAATAGCAAGTGCAGTCCAGAAATTCAAGATCACCTGGGCGGATCTGGGAAGAGTATTAAAAAAGGGAAGCCTATGGTGAGAAAATTCCTGTTCTACACTGGTTAAGATGTAGGAGCTCTTCTCAAGGGGTTGATACCCAGATTGCTGGCCAGCAATTACAAGGAGGCTACATTTGATGGACAGCCTGTTCCCATAGTTACTATGATGGGTGGTGACAACGTATAGGCGTGGGCTACGTGAAGTATGGACCAAGTTATGGGACAATCCCCAAGTTATGGGACAATCCCCTAGCTAGAAGCCTGTGTCCTGGTATTCGATTGATCTAACCATGACTTAGTAGGTAGCAACACTGGGTGTGTCCCTCCAAGTATGTACATCTGAGAGTCCCAAATATGCCTAAGCTTTTGTGTTAGGCATCTATGTACATACATGTGGGAAGTTAAAGAGGGAACCATATCCATGCATTTAGAAAATGAAAATACCTCCAAATCAAAAACCCCATGAGTATGATTGACTAAGAGCATAATTCCAAGCTTCAAAAATGCTCCCTGCCCTTCTGAGCCTTAGGTTAAAAAAAAGAAGAAGAAGAAGAAGAAGAAGAAGAAGAAGAAGAAGAAGAAGAAGAAGAAGAAGAAGAAGAAGAAAAGATAATGCAATGTAGATCCATCAAGTTGTATTCATTAAATATTAAATAGGCATTAAGTGTTTAGAGGATAAGGATCATTGGGTGGAGCAACAACGAAACCAGAATAGATATTTTCTGAGTTGTTTCAGGTCAGCAGAATCAGGAAGTTATAAGGAAGTTGATTTTGCTGGATTTAAGGAACTTTAATAAAATTAGAGCTAGCCTGCTGGGGGAATGAGTGTGGAGATACACACTGAGGTTCTGAGCTCCCCACATCTGGAAATTTTAAGATCTGTAGGATGGCCATCTGTTCAAGATGGTGTAAAAATTAGATTTCTGCACACAGTAGGAGAATGAATGAGATCCAAGATCCCTCCCAAATTTAGAATTCTGTGAACGAAACGAAGGATGAAATGGAACTGACTTGCCTCCTGCCCTTTCCTGTGGCGACAGTTCAGTTATGTGCCCCACCAGGCTCCATAGAGTCTACAGAAAAGCAGTCTTGCCTCATCCGCAAGTTTTCCTAGGTCTTCAGCCTGTCTCCCTCCAGTAGCCCCTGTGGATCTGGCACTACCTGAAATTCCTAGAGCCACCCAGAGCAAGCCAAGAGGGTCTGCATTCCCGGGCAGGGGGTCTCCATGAAGCCCACTGACAAGGCTGGGAACTTGATGGGCCTAATCTGGTCTCTGGAGGAAGCAGGAAGGGCTGAGGAAGGCGTAATAAGTCCTTTCCACAGTCCACAGAAGGGATGTCTTTCCTTTCCCCAGCGGTCGTCCGCCCAGCAGTCCTGGGAGATAGCCAGATTCTAAGGATGTGAGCTGCTCCGAGTCGAGTTGGTTCTTGATGGCCTTTTGCCAACTCCCAAGACAGTGTAGTACCCACAAACAATGTAAAATGTGGGGAGCCCTCTGACCAGGGCGCCAGACAGGATGTCCTGCAGCCCCCGCCCCCGCCCCATTCTTCGGAGTCTGGGTGGAATTGGATCTGCCCCTGAGGGTGGGAGGGGTGGAGCGGGAGGCGGGAGGTGGCGGGAATAACCCTCACATTTCTGTATTGTCAAAGCTGAAATCCAGAAAAACTCTCACAGCTAAGGGATTCTCTCACTACTTCTTGGAGGAAGAGCAGAGCGCAGGAATCAAAACGGCATTTTGCTAAATTGTCTTCAAACTCCAGCAAAGTAACATGTAGCATATTTTCTCATGTATAACGCTGCAGTATCATGTGAAACGTTGCCACAAATAATGCAGTTCATGATGGTTTACACTCCCAACGTTTTCGGGGCTTTCCGTGCGCTGACTGGTTAGACAGACATTGCTTATTAGTTTTAACCTGCACAGAACTAAAAGATTTGTATAATTTTCGCAGGATATTAACACTATTGATTTAATAATGGCTTCTCTAATCCACATCCATGTAATGTGGAAATAATAAACATTTGAAGCAAATGTAGAAGTTCCCTTCATCTTGAAAAGTTGCCCTGGTGCCTACTCAATCATCCCCCCGGGGCAGTTTTACAAGGCGCATTGCCTGCCCAACACAGGGTTGATTACATCTAAATCTTCTCTCCCAACGTACTACGCTTCTAAAGGAAAAGCCTAACTTTGTCAGACAAGCTGAATCCTGTCATTCTCATCTTGTTTACTTGGGGAAAAAAAATATACCAGTATCTTACGTTGAAATGGGCCACACCTCAGTAGACACTCACCCAATATGCTAACCTAAAAAAAAAAAAAAACAAAAAAAGGAAAAAGCACCCTTCTTCATTCCTCCTGATTTACTTCATGATTAGCATGAGTATTTGCATTTATACAACCACATTTTGGGAACGAAAGAAAAGATAGGCATTTCAAAACAATCACTGCCTTCCATGCAGAGAAATTCCACATCCACTTGCTTTTAAAAGTTCTTTTATCGTTTCTGATATGCCATCTTTTCACTGAGCACTGAAAGGCAGCTTTTTCTGGGGTGAAAGCACAAAGCCACTCAACAATTTTTAACAGGCACAGATGTTCTCCTGCCCCACCCTCTTCTCCAAACCCAGCTTCCCTTTTGCCTCCCCCGCCCTCCACATCTGGCCAAGAGAAGGCATCTGGAATCCTCATCAGCTCCTGCTTCCACCAAATGAACCCCTCCCACGTTTCATTTGAAACACCGGTTGCCTCCCTCTCTTTCACTCTGTAAAGGTTTTCTTTTTTTCTTCTTCTTTTCTTTTTTTTTGAGATGGAGTCTCACTCAGCTCACTGCAACCACTGTCTCCCGGATCCAAGCAATTCTCCCGTCTCAGCCTACTGAGTAGCTGGAATTACAGGCACCTGCCATCATGCCTGGCTAATTTTTGCATTTTAGTAGAGACAGGGTTTCACCATGTTGGCCAGGTTGGTCTTGAACTCCTGACCTCAGGTGATCCACCCACCTCAGCCTCCCA
Organism: Mandrillus leucophaeus; assembly: GCF_000951045.1. Lineage (NCBI taxonomy): Eukaryota > Metazoa > Chordata > Mammalia > Primates > Cercopithecidae > Mandrillus > Mandrillus leucophaeus. The sequence goes on from NW_012104599.1 coordinate 512,900, forward strand.
AAGTGCTAGTATTACAGGCGTGAGCCACCATGCCCGGCCAACAGTTTTCTTTAAACAAACCAATCCCCCTCTTCCCATCCTATGAGGAGAAAAAAATACTTAAATTTAAACAGAAATGAATAGAGAAGAAAACAGGCAGGAAAAGCAATGTCAAAAATAAACTGAAAGCCAGTTATCTATCCACTACCACCCAAAAAATCCCAACCAACAACCAGCGAGCAGAGAAAAAATTCAAGTCCTGAAGCAATCAGAATCAAAACGGAGGAGGTGAAAACCATCTGGGCAGTTCCCGATGTCATTTCCAAGGTGTGTGGTGTTTCCTCCATAAACAGCATCCTACCCCGGTTTGTTTCAAAGTCCCTGCTCCCTCCACATCCTAGAACGAGAACCCGGTCACTGCCAGGCACGATTTCAGTCCCGTCCCACTGATTTCCCCAGACTCCGTCCTCAAAACACACTTTTCTGAACTTTCTGGAAAAAGTTGTCTCTGTATCCACTTTGAGCCAAAAGTTTCAAGGATCATAGAAAAATAGCAAAGGAAAAAAGTAAAAGCAACGCTTAGATGGGGTCAGAAGAAGGAGAGCCGTGGAAAGGAAGGAGGTTTGCTGAGAGTCCCCTCAGCGTTAGGAGCTGTCTTACCTGGAGAGTCCCAGCGACAGAGGCGCTCTGAGTGGCGGGTGCTGGCAGCAGCCCTGGTCCGCTCTTCTGGAGGTATGCGACCGCACTGAGGGGAGGGACCTGCCTCCCGAGGTTATAAGTTTCCCCTGCTGGTGTACTGGGGTGCGTAATGGGCGGTTTCTTTTCACCGTGTTTTAAAGGAGTTTCTATGAATCAGTCTGGCTTTAAAAAAAAAAAAAAAAAGATTTGTTGGTAAGCTACGCCCTGCTAAGCTGGCAGTCAGTCAAGAGTGGCTGGGAGTGAGCCATCAATTCAAAGAACCCTGTTGTAGGCTGTCTCTGACTCAGACACACAGACCACAGTGGAAAAAGGAGTGACATTGCTTCAAATGAGTAATAGGATCACACAAATAGATCTGTTTACTGAAGCCCATTCCTCCTCACCAAAAAGGAGACTTGGTTACCATGGGCATAAGGCAAAACACAAGGTTTCAGCCTGGGAGGGGGAGTAAAGGGGCCAGTGTCCTGCTGACGTCCTAGGTCATCATCAAGCGAGATTCCCAGTCTTCCTCCCCCATTAAATGCATCAGCTGCTGCACACTGTCAGGAATTATCAGATTCCTTCTTTTATTTACTTCCCTGCCTGACCCTGGTGCACTGTCCTGTAGGTGGCTGTACAGGGAGGCCCTGAAGGCAAAGGGGACACATGAGGAGCCCTTGCAACCCCGCCTCTGAGTGATGGAGCACTGATTGAACAGCGGAGAATCCCCGGTCTTTCATTATGCTCTGCTAGTGCCTGTGTGGACTCTCCACATTCCAGGAGGAAGTCCTCTAGTTAAGAACTTTGCTCTCTGCAATAATCAGCCGGACCTTGTTCCACAATTGACTTTCTTGAACTTGGCCAGTAGCGTAATCATCCGAACTACCTCCCTGCACCACTCCCCGCTCTCTCTCTCGACACTGGAGCTGGGAGAGGCCTGTGAAGTCATCTCATCCCACAGCCCAGGCATTCCACTGGAGAGAGTAAAAGCCCAGATGCCTGAGTTCAAGCCCAGCTCTCCACAAATTTGCTGTGTGACTTTAGGCGAACCACGTAACTTCTCCATGCCTATTTTCTCATGCATAAAATGGAGATGGCAGGTACGTAACTCATAAAGCTATGATGAGAAATACACATATAGGGCTTATGACAGTGTACATAGTGAGCACTCAACAAATCTTAGCTACAAGAATTATTTTACTGAAGCAGCAGCTCAGGCCCAGAGAGGTGAAGTGACTTACTCTAGGAGATACAGTACGTTACCAGTAGTAGCTTGGATCTAAGTCAACACACCCAAGCAATTCTATTTCTGTTATTCTCTGCTGCACCCTGATGACCTGTTTCAATTCAAAATATGCACGTGTAGTATTTCTTCATTCATTCCGTCAATACAGCCTGCACGTCAACCTTCACTGGGCCTGGTTCAGAGCACTGAGTCACAGAAGTGAACAACACCCCCGCCTCTTGGAACTTATATTCCCTAAAAAGATAGAAAACAGACTGGTGGCTATTCACCAAAATGTTGATCAAATTCGGTGATAAAATTATGGGTGCATTTTAGTTTGATCTGGTCACAATTCTGTATTTTCCAAATCTTCTGCAATGAACCTATATTACTTTCTTTAGGAGGTTGGGATGTGTAAGGATGGATGGATTTTAGGAAAAAATATTTTAACATGGGAATGTAGAGAATATTTTCTAAGGTGGATGATAAGGAAAACATAACACACACACACACACACACACCCACACACACACGCACGCACACACAATGATTTGATGATGCTGCATCTTCACAAGTCCCTGAGAACTGAATTCTATCTCTGTAAAAGTAAGAAGGTCTGGATTTTCTCACTGAAAATTGATGATGTGATAAAAGACTGCATGTTTCTCATAGAGTTCCTCACCTCTCCCCTCTCTCATTGCTCATTTGATAATAAAAATGCCTGTCTGAGAGGGGCCACTCCCAGCAGTGGTTTGAGAGTCCCGGTGATCTCTGAGCAGCCCAACCCTCAGGGAGGGGAGGGTGTCTGCAGGTGAGGCCAGGGAATCCCCAGGCATGACCTGGTGCTCCAGATGGGCCAGTCTCCCCTGCCGGAATCGGCCTGTCTCCCTGGGCTTTTCCTGCTCTCAGGGTTGCCTTTCACCCCTGATGCCCTCTGCCAGTTTTAAAGTCTCTCTTCCCTCAGCTGCCTGGAAAGGAGAACTGGACTCCAGAGGAAGTGTTCTCAGATGCTGAGGAGTATATGGTCTGATGGCATTTTTTAAAGAGAAACCTGGAGCCAAGGAATAGCAGAGGGGAGGCATTCTCCCTCCCACCTCCTTCTCAGGCTTAACAAGGGGAAAAAAATCAGGAACTTTTCTTAAAGTACTTGAGTAGAGGAATCCTTCACTCTATCTAGATTTCCATGAATTTCACAAAGAGAGATACTGGACTCAGGGAGGGGCTTTCAAAACAGGACTCAGACAGCAGGAGGCCCAGTTTCCGCTCCTACTACCTGGCAGTGGCTGTGAGGAGGCATCTGCCCGCCTCTGTTTCACCCTAAAGTGAGTAGACAGCATCACCTTCCAAATGGGTCTGATGAATCTCCTGTGTGCTTTTGGAGATGTCTAGGTTTGGAGAGACAATATTAAATGTATTGAGCTCTTAAAACACGCACATGCACACACACACATGCACACACATGCACACACATGCACACACATGCACACACATGCACGCACACACATGCACACACACGTGCACACACATGCACACACACACGCACACACACGTGCACACATACAGAGTGGTGCCATAGAAAGCCAAGTTGTGTAAATATTTTTAAAAGATAAATGCAAGTCCAGGATTTCTAAAGACTTATAATTAACCCTTGAAATATCACTGAGCTTATTTTATAAAACAAAGTTATCCAGTCTGGGAAAGAAATTGGATCTGTTCTGGCTGAAGTTCTGCTTACTGTGCCTCTGGATGTGATTAAAGTGTTAAGCCTGAGTATTCCTGTGGCCATGAGCTGCCAATTTTTAGACTACAGACGGTAAACAGTTCGGGGCCTAAAACCACGTGGGGCTGGAGCTACAACTCCCCTGGTGTTTATATGGTCTTTCCAAACTATGTCGAGTAATCTGCCTTTCTGCTCCCATTTCCCCCATTTGGAAGGTAAATTAGACACATTCATTTTCCGCATGGGCAAAGAACCCGGCAAAGTTTCATTTGACCTCACTCAATAAAGCCATATATTCTTGGGAGGGAATGTCCCTCTCACCCAGTGCAAATGTTACTCCAGCAAAGGGATATTTTCCCCTTTTTCTGAAGCAACAAGAATCAACTTCTGGCACGATGCCATTTGGGGCAGATTTTCAAGTTTAAACCGGTGCAAACATTTTAATGAAGGCATGAAATGAAGGCTTTTAATGACTGATACAAGAGGTCTCCTAAGGCAGGTCTGGCCCCTCCAGCCCACAGAAAAGAAAATTAATAATAGCTTGAACTTGTTTTTGTTCAAACTCAGTTAACCAAAAAGAATCCTAAACTATGCAACATGTTCCCCAAAGCTATTATATGAACAGGGATGTCAATATTAATATTAGCACATACTGCTTGGAAGGTAAATAGAATGGAGGGAAAGTTACACAGTATCTTCCCAAGTCAAAGGAATGTTTGTTCCTCACCACTCCTCTTTCAAATTTGAGAATTTACCAGAAATGTTGTATTCCTTTCCTTTCCTTCATTTCTTTCTCCAAAACTCCTCTCTTTATTACTCTCTCAGGCTTTCTTCTGGCTTTCTTTATGATTTTTTGGGGGTTTTTTGTTGTTGTGGTGGTTTTTGTTTTGTTTTGTTTGAGACAGGGTCTCGCTTCATCACCCAGGCTGGAGTACAGTGGCACGAGCTCAACCCACTGTAATCTCCACCTCCCAGATTCCCACTTCAGCCTCCTGAGTAGCTAGCACTACAGGAGTGCGCCACCATACCTGGCTAATTTTTTGTTTTGCTTTGTTTTTGAGACAAAGTCTCGCTCTGTCTCCCAGGCTGGTATGCAGTGGCATGATCTTGGCTCACTGAAGCCTCTGCCTCCCAGGTTCTGGCAATTCTCCCACCTCAACTACCAGAGTAGCCGGGCTCAGACAATCCGCCCAACTCAGTCTCCCAAAGTGCTGGGATTACAGGTGTAAGCCACCACACCCAGCCCATTTTCTTCTGGCTGTTATTGCTTTCTTTCTTTTTCTTTTGTTTTCTTTCTTTCTTTTCTTTTGGTGTCTCTCTTGTTGCCCAGGCTGGAGTGCAATGGTGAGATCTTAGCTCACTGCAATCTCTGTCTCCCAGGTTCAAGCGATTCTCCTGCCTCAGCCTCCCAAGTAGCTGGGATTACAGGCATGCACCACCATGCCCAGCTAATTTTGTATTTTTAGTAGAGATGGCGTTTCTCCATGTTGGTCAGGCTGATCTCAAACTCCCAACCTCAGGTGATCCACCCGCCTTGGCCTCCCAAAGTGCTGGGATTACAGGCGTGTATTGCTTACTTTCTTAAATTCCTCTCAGTAAGATGTAATTTTAATATAGTTTCACAAAACAAGAAGTCTCTAAAATCCTCCTAGTCCCCCGCTTGCTGGTCTCTTAGCTAGCTGGTCCTTAAACTGCTTAGAAAAGAGAACACTGATGAAATACCAAGAGCCTTTCTAGAATATGGGCCATGGCCTGACACTTTTGGTGGAACAGAGAGGAAAGTAGCATGTAGCTAGAGAGGAGAAGGGGTGATGTCAACAATGACATCTAAACTTGTAGGAGAAATAAGCCACCCTGGCCACATTGGACAGTTACCAGATTGATACTAATTGCTAAACCCAGTTTTTTCAGGCAGTTGGGATATGCATGACTGATCCAAATGGCTGACAAAGGGACCTGAGCCATTTCCAGTGTGGATACAGCTTTATGGCCAGAGAAGAATAACAAGCAAACAAGTAAGAAGCAATTGCAGCCAAAATGAAAAATGAAGAGATCCTTTCTCCAGCCAATGCCAACTGTAATATTAGAAGACAGATATTAAAGGTATACTGAAAAAATGTTTTGCCTTTGTACCTTAGCTCTCATGTTACTGAGTGCATTGTTCTTACTGCTTAATGGGCCATTTCAGGTAAAGAATTGAATAGTCATAAGAAACTAAAGAGTGACTAGCCCTGCCTTTGCATACAGTGAGCAGCAGGTCCAGTAAGTAGATGGTGGCTACATAGTAAGCATTCAATTAAAATGAAGTACGTTTAATCAATGAAGTGTCAAATAACCAAGTAAGAGGATCTTGGTTCTCGTTTAAGATTCTTTTCTCAAACTCAGATGCTGGTCACAGCACCCATCTAGCTAAGCCCCCGTAGCTGTGGGGAAAGTAGTTAGTACATATCTTTAAATTTGCCCCAGAAAAATTGCCATGGAAGGGGCAGTCCCGTCTAAGGACCCTAAAGCACATTCCCCACGAGACTATGTGGTCAACAAAACACACGAGACCCAGAGATGAGCCAGAGTGATCTTTGAGACCAAGTTAACACTTTCAGAGACACAAATTGGTTCTTGGTGAAAACAAACAAGTAAACAAGTACTAAGTAGAGTGACTTGATTATTCAGCCTCACTGGAAAATGGGATTTGCATCCCGGTTAAATTTTAAGACAATTGGTCAATTTTTTAAAAAAAGTTACAGGAAGAAACAAGACCTCTTTCCACCCTTTGAGACACACACGTGCACACAAGTTGGCATTTGCCATTCCAAACACAGATGCCAGGTCCAGCCTCCTCTTGTAGGAAGATGTGTAGGGAGGAACTTCAATGCTCTTAACCTGGCAGGGTCCGCGGCCATAGGATTCACAGCTATTCTTCCTTGGACAAAGCTAGATAAACTCTGACGAACACACAAAGCTCTCCTCTCTGGACTTGTTACTGATCAGCCCTCTTTGGTTAACACACTATGTCCTCAGCCAAGTTACAGCACTAATCAATGCAATTGATTCAGTCTCACTTTTCTAGCTATAATTCCACTCTAGTCATGCTTGCCTGTGACTATACCCAGTCATCTTAATTAGAGCTGGGGGGTTCCTAAATCTCTCCTGCCACCCTTTTGTGACTATTTTTAGGGTAGTCACCTCCACGGAAGCTCAAAGCAACCATTCCATTCATTCCAACTTTTACTCTTCAAAAGCGACTTTATCTTGAAGTTCTGGGGACTTCATAATCTACTTCCTGCACCAGCAACATCCATTTGAAGATCCAAGGCACCATGCTGTCTGAATGGCCATCCCCTGGATTGTGTGCTGGGCAGCACTTGCCTATTATTGAGGAAAGCAATTATAAACCAACTGGGTGTGGAAATTCACTCCCACCATCCTGGGAAGCTCTGAAACTGCACACAGAATTCCATGACCAAAAAAAAGAGGAAGTCCTTTTACTGGTTGATTTCTGGTTATAAAAAGTAATATATGATCTTCAAACACAATTCTAACAATGCATGGAAATGTAAATTAAAAAATTAAAATTATCCAAAACCTCACCTCTTTGGTAATTATTATAAACACTCTTTCATATATATGTATTCATATATGCATATGAAATTTTACCCAAAATGATGTGCGTGCTGCATTGACATCCATTATTATTTCATACCAAAATTTATGTCCCTCTAGCTAAGCCCCTCAGCACCCCATGTCAATAAATGTAGATCGACATCATTATTCTTAATGACTATGTAGTATTCCACTGAGTGCATATATCATAAAGCATTTAAGCAATTCTTTATTAGTGGATAATAGACACTTATGCTGCTTCAATTTTTTGCTACCATAAACAATACCATGGTGGAACTCCTGTACATAATGTATCTGTATCTGTAATGACATATTTGCCACCTTATTAACTATTCTGTTTCCCATCCGTTGGGCTTGTGTACAGCACTGATCACATCACTCAATGGTGTGCAATCTTAGAAAGCTTACTTGAGCACTCCAGGTCTCAGTTTCTTCCATGGGGTCATTTCTCGTGATCTTGAGGGTCCCCTCTAGTATTAACATTATATGGTCACTTTCCCAAATCTAAAACCTTACGCGAAGCATGTGTAAATGGATGCCAACCAGCACTCTCTGGCCTCTTTCCTTCTCTTTTTATGTCATGAGCAATGATTGACAGTTCATATTGCTGTCCTTCTGATCTTTCATCTGAGAACATGAGGCCAAAGGAGTCTGCCTAACCTTAAAGACGTAGGGCTGAGTGGTTGCCAGGAATCTGATATTTTAAAGATCCCTTAGTTCTGGCTAAATCTCCACAGACTACTCCATTAGCATTTTCAGTTCCAGCACATCCATTTCCCAAAATTTCAGACTCCTGGCATCGTTTGAACCTCACTTTATGCCTCAACTCCCACAGCTCAGCATGTGACCCTAGTTAGTTCCACAGGCTGGAGCCCACACAGAGCTCTGCAGGGCAGCAGGAGGTATGCTAGCGAATTGTCCCTAATGAGCTTATGGTTCCCTATATCCTGGTACGGTGGGGTTCCTTCAGCACCCTTGGGGCAGTGAAACAGGCAAGTCTGTAGTGGGTGGAACCCCTGCCAAGGAATTTCCAGCCTTGGTGCAGAAACAAGAAAATGCAAGGTCCGTCCTAGCTGGTGGCAAGGTTACAGCTACACAGATTCCTCAGCCCAGTGCTGACTGATTAATGGGCAGGACAGGGGGTGGCTCACTGGGTAATGGCTGTTGGACTGTCCTCGGCCACAGAAGGACAGCCCTTGGAGCAGCCCTGAAGATCCAGGTCCAGATTAATGTAGGCTTTAGGAGGGAAGCCTGCTAAAAGTAAAAATAATAATCGCAACAACAGCAAAAACAACTTCTACATGCATAACATCTTATGCACACACACTGCTCCTATTCCAACCTTTAAAAGAAAATCTTACTGGGCAGGTAAAATCAAGGCTAAGGGAAGTCTACTTGCTTGATCAAGGCCACAGACCTATTAAAGAACAGCATCCAAGTTTCTTAGAGTTTTTAACTCTTTATTTGCTGTTAACTTTTCTCTTTCCTTTACACTGCTTGCCTTTTCGTGGCTCCTGGGAGCTATGAAGTGTCTGCCATACATCAAAGATGGTACAAATAGGTGAAGAAATTGCAGATATGAGGAGTAGTTTTTTTTTAAAACTACGACTGTTGGTAGCAATCCAAGCCAGAGCTTCCTAGACCTTCACAGAGCAGCTTATGACTCAGAGATCTCTACACCCCTGTTCTTTGAGCAGGGAACTCACCCAGCCCAAATGATTCCTGCAGTGGCCTCTTGGTTCCTCATCCCCAGGTTGTCTTTGCATCCCAGGTGACCTGGTGAAAACCAACCTCCCTAGAAAAGTCTTCTTGAGTATCCTGCTGTGCCAAATCCATACCAGTGTACCAGCTCAAGCCTGAATTCCAGGCCTCTTTTGGGTCTATCTGGACACTTTCCCATAGGAAGACTTTTAGCTGAGGACAGAGAACAAAAGACTACAAGGGCTTTATGACAGAATGTGTGCATCTGGTGAGCAGGTCCATGGGAAGGACAAAGGGTCTGACGTAAGGATACAGTTAAATTATCTTATCAAAAAAGAACATAAATTGTTTTCAGAGTATATAGAGGAACAGTGATATTTAGAACTTGGGCAAAGTGTTTAAGGTTCTGTTTGGGACAGTGGAGATTCAACAGCCAAGGTAAGAAGCTGCCATGCTGCGGACAATCCATATTAGGGGAACAGAATGGAGAGTCTCAGATGATAGGGAACACAGCCTCACTTGAGAGGGGACAGGTGGGAACATCCTCCTGGCTGAGAGGGGGCCATGCATCTGTGCACATCCCAAAAGAGCAACACAGAAATACACACAAACAAATCATTTAGGCTGCAGGAAAGCAAGGCTGCATGAGGGTAGGAGCGCTTCTTTGTTCACGAATGCATCCCAAACTCCTAAAACCGTGCCTGGCACATGGTGGGTGCCCAACAGATGTGTGTTAAATGAATGAAGCAAAATCTTGCCCAGGTTTGGACAAAGAATGTGTGGCACTCTCAAACAGGAGGTGGAGTGACGAACTGCACAGGGTATCTTCCTCATAATTAATCCACCATACGATAGTCATAATACCTGGAAGAAAGCAGATCATTCTCCACAACAGCAATGAGTAAACTAAACAAACAAGCCCAGATTCACCTTACAAATATTGCAACATCTAAGATGGATGACAAGTGGGCAGGGACCCAGGAAAGACATGGACTTTGACAGTAACACCAGCAACTGCTACACTCTCAACTGTGTACACATGTATGCCAAGTATCTTAAAAGAGGATACAGGGAATGCATGACCGCAAGAAAGGAATGTGTCATATGGGTGAGCAAGCTGTGTGGACTCTAACCTGTTGTAAAACTAAAAGCATCGGCCGGTCGCGGTGGCTCACGCCTGTTATCCCAGCACTTTGGGAGGCCGAGACGGGCGGATCACGAGGTCAGGAGATCGAGACCATCCGGCTAACACGGTGAAACCCCGTCTCTACTAAAAAAATACAAAAATTAGCTGGGCGCGGTGACGGGCGCCTGCAGTCCCAGCTATACCGGAGGCTGAGGCAGGAGAATGGCTTGAACCTGGGAGGCAGAGCTTGCAGCGAGTGGAGATCATGCCACTGCACTCCAGCCTGGGTGACAGAGCGAGACTCCGTCTCAAAAAAACAAAAACAAAAAAACAAAAAAACAAAAAAACTAAAAGCATCACAGAGCAGTGGTATCAGATCACAGAACTACCTGAGCTGTAGCTAAGACTCAACTCAACAAATCCAGAATCCAATGTGTGCCCCTCTCCCTCACACCTGCACTACTCCTGCATCAGCAGAGCCTTCCCTAACACCCTGCTGCTTAAGACTAGGGTGGGTGCTCTTCCTACATGCCCCCAAATCTCTCAACAGAACTTATCTTTCAACAGACCTTCTCAGTAGATTTGGAGCTTCTTCACAGCGAGGTATCGTGTCTTATTCCTTGCAGTAGCTGTGCTCCTCAGGCCATATCTTGGATATAGTAGGTACTCAATAAATAACTGTTCAAAAATTAAATGAATGAATGGCTCCATCATCCACCAGGTCAATCTTTACTCCTCCCTCTCCCACTCTCCACATCCAAAGTCAACTAACACTATTTAATCTACTTAAAACCTATGTCAGTCCTGACCCCTCCACTTCTCCCTATGCTATGGCCGATGCTCCAGGCTTCTTCCTCTGTCTAGACTGTTACAATGGGCTCCTGACACTGAGCCCCTTGCCTCTGAGCTCTCTCTATTCCAATCCATCCTCCATGTCAGCAGTAGCAAACTAGCAGCCCACACACATAGTTTGGTTGGTCCTGAAAGAGTTCTAAAAAAGGAATCTGAATTAGTCTCCTATATCTTAAAATCAGGACCTTTCAAATAAAATTTTAGTTTGCCAAACATCCCCTCCTGCTTGCCTCATTTGCCTTATGGGCCTGGCCCCCTCTAGGCACTGAGTTTGCAGCACCAGAGTATCTAGATGAAACACAGACCCAATCAGATCGGATCACATGACTGCTGTCTAACTTTGCTGGGAAGATAAACTCATGCAAGGCCCATGGCACACTGGCCCTATCCCCCTTTCAAGCCTATGCCCTCCTCCCTCCTTGCACCCATCCTGCACCTTGAGTGAGCCGGGCACCTTTACACCTCTGAGGCATCACTCAAGCTCTATTCTCCAGCTTGAGTGCTTGCCCTGTGCTGCAGTGGTCGAGAGAATGAGCTGGAATCAGACTGCCTAGGTGCAAATCCTCCCTAAGCCTTCATTTCCTCATTTATAAAATGGGGCTAATACCAGTTGATGTCTTACAGGGTTACTGAAAGTAGCAAATGAATAATATCTCTAAAGTTCTTAACATAGGGACTTGCGCATAGCAAGGACTTAACCAGTCATCCTGTTGTTGTTGTCTCTGCCCTTCTTTCTCTAAAGAAATGCTGTTCTACCTCCACAGCCGGTCTCAATGTCACCTCCTCTGTGAGGCCATCTCGTCCCTCCACCTCGCCCTAGGCAGAATGAGTAACCCCACCCCAGGAGCTGGCTCATTCTGGCCACACCACTAGGATGCCACTTACCACCCTGTCGCACCTTCAGCTCCCCTGTGTCCATCCTTCTGTGTACCACTTACTCCCTAAGGGCCTATCTGGGCATCTTTGAACACCCAGTGCCTGGACACCTTAGGTACCCAGTGTTTCTTGAATGAGTTGCATTGGAGGCCAAGGCAGAAACATTCGGAGAGTTAAATGGCATTTTCCCCCAGTTTTATGTGCCAAAGAATCTTCATGTGACACCATTTGCCACCTGAGTGTAGTCAGTGAGAGACAAAAGGCAAAGGATAAATTCATAGCATGAAGGACAAGCTATGCCATTTAATCGTATGACGTCTGCTTCTCTGCCTCAGTTTCCTCATCAATAATATGGAGATAATGATGTCTTTCCAAGCTCAATGGAAAATAGGAGGACCCAACAAAGGCAACATAGATGAAAACATTTTACAGATTACAAAACCTCCATTTTAGTGTCTGGTGCAACCTTTGACCCTTCTTTAATTAGGAGAACTTGAAGATATAAAAACGAATTTCTTAAAGGACCTGGATTGCTAACATACAGTTATAAAGTGTGGATGTGGCTGAAAGAGGGAGGAATTCACCCCCTTCCAAACAAATACAAAAACCCACCATGGGACTTCACTGAGAATGCTGTGATTGCTTGGAATCCCAGCTTTGTCACTTGGAAGGACTCTGGGCAAATTCTTTTCTATTTATACTTTTTGTAGATTTAGGGAGCACAAGTGCAGTTTATTACATGGATATAGTTCACAGCAGGGAAGCTGGGCAATGAGTGTGACCATCACCCAAACAGTTCACATAGTGCCCATTGATTCATTCCTCATCCCTCACTGCCTTCCCACCCTCCCGCCTTCTGAGTCTCCAGTGTCTATTATTCCTCTCTCCACATCCAGCTCTGGCCATATTCTTAACCTTTCTGAGCCTCAGCTTCTTTATCTGTAAAGTGAAGACAATGAAATCTATCCCACAAAGTTGATAGGGGGATGAAATGACATGACATATGTAAAGACCTTGAAGAGTACCTGCCACTGAGGCTCCCAATACTGTAGTTTGTAGACTATTTGTTAGAACCAATAGGCATTAGATGTAAACAAACAGAGATACCAGTTTGAACTAAATATGACAATGCTATGAGAACAAACACACTATATGTATTTTCTGATTTGGGATGGAGGGCAATTGAGTGTTGAGAGCTGTCTCCCCCACTCAAGCCCTCTGCAGCCTGCTCCTACCTCACTGTCCTGGATCCTCTCATTGCCTCCTAGCCTGTCTCCCCTCTCCAGCTGCCCTGTCCGGGTTCATCCCCTCTGCTCTCGGAGTGGTTTTCTAAAACTACCAAGTCTTTCCTCCATAGAAAGCTGTTCAGTGGCACCCTGTTGCTTCCAGGATATGGACCCACTATTTGGCCTGCACACAAGGCCTTCCCTGGCCTGACTGTCCCTATCTCTCAGGCCCACAAGCCTGTCACCCTCTTCTCCCTGCCTTATGTCCCAGCCATACTGAAATCTCTCTGTGCCTGAGCCTGAAACCTCCAAGCCTTCCATGTCCTGCCAGATGAAATGCCCTTTCCCCTGGCCTGCTCTCCCTTGCCTGGCCTAGTCTACAAGACTCAGCCTGGGCATCAGCATCCCCAGGAAGACACCCGCAGCCCCAGTGTGAATCTGATGCCCCACCTGGAGCTCCCACAGCCTCTAAGTACACCTGAGTTTACCAATATTCACTTTTCTGTCTCCCTGTTTCCAAGAGAGGGCAAGATCCAGAAGGCAGGAATGATCTTTCGTCTCTGAACCCTCAACAATGGCCAGTCATGCGTAAGCATAGTGGGTGCTCTATTATTTTTATTGAACAAAATCGATTTATAAGTGAATGAAAGATTGTGAAAATGGATTGGTTGTAACATTAGCGCACTATAAATATGTTTATCTCCTTATCCTACTCGCCCCAAAGGATCACACATCTACCCATCCTTGGTAACCTACTTTTATGGACACAAACAAGTCAAAAACTAAACACTGGTGGATGCTGAGGCAGTATTGCACTGTGTTCAAGCTCACAGCCACTGTGTGAGGCAGAATTTGAATGTGGGTCCTCCTTCTTACTAAACTGTGAGGCCGAGGCATATCACATACCCTCTCTGAGGCTTCATTTCCTTCCCTGCAAAACAAATATGAGTACATGTATCATAAAGTTTTTACGAGACTGAGATAATGTGTGTAAAGCACAGTGCCTAGCATGTAATAAGTGCTTGATAAACCTTAAAAACAGATTGTTAAAAAGTCCTAGTTACTGCCTTGTTGATCAATGAATCAGCAAGTATTTGAATGCCTGCCCATTCGATCTGTGGGGAGTCAAGAGAAACCTTCATCAGCAGTGGACACAGAATTGTGCATGTGAGGAGCCTGGCTTGTCCCTTGCGCTGAAAGGGAGACCAGAGTTCAGTGATGAGCCTGACATTGCAAAATGACTTAAACACTCAAGAAGCGACATTTTAAATTTGCGGCAGGACCTGGTCTCCCTGCCACCCAGAGTGTGAGCCTCTAGCACACGCCATGGACTTTTCATTTGCTCTGAAACACTCAGCTCTCTGCAGCCCCATGCTTCTTTTCTCAGTCTTCCGAGGGCCTTCTATCCTTCTTAATTCGCTGACCACAGGATTTCCCCAGGCCTTATCCAGACCGGTTTTAAATGCCTGAAACTTCTTACAGCTTTGCCCTCAGGTTGATCAGGTTTTCTTATCATAAGCTTTTGAGCACTCACACGGGTGAACTGTCAAGATCAGTAAGAAGGAAAGAGGTAGTGCATGGGGAAGTGGAAGTCCCAGTGCCAGCTCTCCCCAGGTCCCCTCCTGAGTGACACTCCCCAGGGAAGGGTGGATGGACAGCCCATGATGCTGGTGAGCTAGCACCTTCTGGTAGGAAGGTTCACAGGAGCTCATGGCCCGGAGGCTGATGCCAGATTCAGAACTACATCTTGATCAGCCCCACCTGACTCCTCCCCACCTCTTCTCCACTCCTCTCCCCCAGGACTGGCCCCAAACCCTCAAAGTGCTCCACCTTGGCGCTCCAGGTCAGCACATGCATCCAACCACACCTACCAAGTGTGGTGGACAGGGGTGCATTGCTTAGCCTCTCTTTGTGCCCGATTGACCCGAGGCTGGCAGTTCTACAGTGAAATACAAGTTTGACTGATGTTAGCACCCTTCAGATTTATGACAGATTTCACAACAATTGTCAGCTCGTCATTTTATTTCACATAGTTATGTGGTATCATGATAACAATAATGATGGGTATGACTTGCTGAGCTCTTAATGTGTGCCTAATAACAACCCTGTAAAAAGTAATAATAATAAGGTAATATTCTCAACTTACAGATGAGAAAATTAGCACACCAGGTCACAAGGTTAGAAAGTGGCTGAGCAACTCTCAACCCCATATCTCTCTGGGTGAGGGCAGAGCCACCGCCCTTCCACCCAGGGCCCCTCCCCGGTGGACACTGCTAAGCAAGGGACACCCCATCCCCGTGCTGCCTCCCAGTCCCCAGTGCTGTGATGGGGACTGACGGACGTCCCTGGGAAAAGTCCAAGTGCTGATGTATCCACCCAAAGCGTATAAGTAGGCAATAGAACTGTTTTTCTTGAAAGTGTATAACATATGAGACACAGAGCAGAGAAAACATTTATTGGATTGTACAAATTTCAAGGTAATGATATCAATTCTGTCCCTCTTATCCCTTCTTCTTACTAGTTAAAGCCTTTCTGACTTTCAAGGGTTTGGATGTAGCCTCAGCCTCTGCATGAGTGTCCTCTGCTTATTTCCCCATTTACCCCTCTATGATTGTCCTTTTCCAGCCTGAACCATGCAGTCTCAGTACTTGTATCTTTCATGTTTTGACTCAAATGTCACCGTCTCAGGAAGAACTTTTCCAGAAACCTATTCTAAAATTGCAACCCTTCCCCAACCCTTCCTATCCCCCTTTGCCACTTTATTTTTCTGCTTAACTCTTATCCATTATCCAGCACTACCCAGCATATGGCATATATCCTGCCTATTATTCCACCTACTCCCCGCACAGAGCATGAGCGCCTGAGAGCAGGCATTTCTTTATGCTATTTCACAGCTGCCCTCCCAGGAGCAGTGTCTGGTCGGCACTCAGTACTTCCTGGCTGAATGCTTGGTGTGTCTTGTCTCCAGTTTGCTTCAGCTGAGTTCATTCTCTCACCTTCACTATAAAGTCCTCAAAGATGGCAAACAGCTCTTATATCTCTTCTGTATCCCCACAACACTTCAGGAGGTGCCAGGCACACAGAACTTATTTTTAAAACTCTTGCCCAATGAGTGGCAAGGCGGGGTGCAGTGGCTCACTCTTGTAATTCCAGCACTTTGGGAAGCCTACTTGAGGCCAGGAGTTAGACACCAGCCTGGGCAACATAGCAAGACCCTATCTCTAGAAAAAAAAAAATTAATAGCTGGGTGTGATGACTCATGCCTGTAGTCCCAGCTACTTGGGAGGCTGAGATGGAAGGATCACTTGAGCCCGAGAGTCCAAGGCTGCAGTGAGTCATGATTACATCACTGCACTCAAGCCTGGATGACAGGGTGAGACCCTGTCTAAAAAAAACAAAATCAAAAAAACAAACAAACAAAAAAAAAACACAAATTAAAAATTAAGGACCATAAGCCTATTTTGAAGGATGTGGACCTTTTCATCATTGTGAACTTACCTCTGCTTTGGAGGATTTTAATCTGCATGGCAGGGGTGGAGCAAGGTTCTTCATGGTAAAAACTGATTTCTCTTTTATTCAACAAGATTAACTGTTGGAGACCCTCAAGTACCTTCTCAAGCTGTCTTTCTCTTCACAGAGCCTTAGAAGCCCGCTGGGTCCCTTCCACACCTGTCACTGTGACAGCTCCCCATGCTGAGTGGAACTGAGCATATTCTACAAATTCTTATGCCTGCCAGGGCCAGCTGAGGATGCACACTGCCCAGACCACTGCAGGAGTAACTAGCTCAGATAGCAGAGCGGCTCTGCCCCCAGCCTTGCCTTCCCAAGCCAGGGCGGGTGTGTACCACCTGCATGACACACAGGCTGGGCCACGGGGAGATCTTGCATTTCCACCAGCTGCCTCACCCACAGTGTGCACGAGTGTGGTAACCGGGCCCTGCCTAACACGCCGCCCTCCTGAGCTGGGCTCCTCCTCAGGGACACCCGGTGTTGACATGGGGGCGGGGGGGGAGGGACCAGCTCGACCCTAAGAGAATTCCCTAGGTGCCAACTCAGAGGATTAACTCCCTCTCTGCCACCACCCAAATCAGGCCACAAGTTGCAGCGGTTAGACAATGAAATCATCTTTTCTTCTGGTTTTGGTGGTTACTATTTTTAACTGCATTGAATGCCCAGGAAGAACCTGAGGGGAAGGTAGCCAGAGCAGCAAAGAACGATTTCCTGGCTCAGGAGCCCACAGCCCTGGGATGGTTTCCTGTTTGCCAGAGGAGAGCTGTGTTTGTGTGTCGTGGGGAAAGCTGTTATTCCCTTACAGTTTTAAGGTTTTGCAACACTTTAAGGAAAAAAAAAAAAAGAAGAAATCTTTCAGGCTCTGCCCTCATACAATTATTTTTTCTGCTGGGGTGAGCAGGAGAGAGCAAAAGGAAGAACAGAATGGAAAAGAAGCAAGTGTTAGTGGAACAGGATGTACTTAAAATTCCCCCTGTCTGTTATCCATCCCAAAACTGGCCTCTCCATGGGTGTAGGAGGCCACCGCGACTTCATACATATTTATAGCATTTGGCAGCTCTGTGGGGCACATCGCTTTAACAATGTATTTTAAATGAAGCTAAATGAAACGCGTTCCCAGTTCCTGGGAAAGGATCTTAATTTTTTTTTTTTTTTTTTTTAATAAACTGTGTTGTGGAGATGCTGCTGGCTGAAGTGTCATGGATAATCACAGTGTGGAGGCTGACGTGAGTCTGGGTAGAAGCCAGATGACCCAGACCAGAATGGGACATCCTGAGAAAGATCCAGTCTAGCCTGACCGTTCCCAGATCTCAGAACCCCAGGGAGCAGGGTGTAGCTCTGAGATCCTGCCAGTCTTCCGCCCCACGATGTTTTCCAATGGCTTTTGGAGAACCTGATCCTCTCTATCCGTAGTAGCCCCAATGCAAAGTAACTCACTACCTCCCAAAAGTCTCCAGGGATCAAGGGTCAGAGCTTATCAAGGGTCAAGTTTTCTGGAATCAGAATGCAAAAGTCAAAAGCCTAAAACCACTGCTCTGCTTGACACACCGCGTTAGTTAATTAAGCTTCTGTGTCTGAAACCTAAAACATATTTATGTCATTTTCCAAGTAAAATATAGACCTAATTGAATTTCATCGGCCCACGTGTAAGTCTATAGGGACAACTTCTTCACTGGCCTCTCTAGGCTTTGGTTTTCTCATTTGCAAAATAATGATATTAGACTAAGGTCTCTTCCAGCTCAAAAATTCCAAGAGGCGACAAAACACATGCAGTATCTCTCCTCCAATTCCATCGCCATTTCTTTGCTGAGCCCTGGCTAATTGTTCGTCTACCCTGCGTCCTGTCTTAGGGTCTTTTTCTCCATTCCAAATGTCTCAACACAAGTTCAGTTTTTATGTTTCTCAATGCTAGATTATGAGAGCTGTCCTTTTGCAGATTTCTTTGGTTTCAACTGTTTTTTATGCTAATTGATACCACATGCAGCTGCTCAGACCAACTAGGTTCAAAGCCCATTTCATATCTGGCTCAGAACCCGTGCATAGCTCCTGATATCTCCACCAGCACCCTCCCCCACCTTGTCAGCCCCTGCTGTGGCACAATACGGCCCTGTGGCTCCAATCATGTTTGTTCTTTATCCAGTCATTCATGCACCGGAAGACTTTTGCCCTTTGCCTGGACAATAATGTCACCACATGTCACCAAAGGGTGACAAAAATGTCACCCTATGTCACCCTTTTCTCCGAACCAGGCTTTGTTCATGCCTCCTTCCAACCTCAGCCTGGCTACACTGCCAGGACACTGACACACTTTCCCTTTAGCACTCCCTTCACACTGCTTTCTTTGCCATTCTGATGACCTTCCATGTCCTTCTTTGGTGGTTTCATGCTTGATTCTTCTTCCATCCTAGTGAAACGCTGAAATGTCACAATCCCACCTCCTCTTCTGGGTGACAAATGCAATATTTGGCATATTGATGTCCAAAGGATGATCATTAATAATTAAGAAACTTAACTGACCTCAAATTTGCAAATAATTAAAGAGCCACTGGACTTGCTCCACCCCACACCTGTTTTTTCAGCACTAACTACATGTACCCATTACAGTAAGTATGTATATCGAGAGCTGGGAGAGAAGGCCAGGCTCCTGCACTGAACCCATCACCTGGCTCCAGGCCAGATTGAAGGAGGCTGAGCTCATCAGCTTCTGCTGATGACTTATTCTTCAACTAGTGATCTCTCTTGATTTTTATTATCATCTCTGCAAATTAGAGGGAAGGTGACTTGGCCAAGAAATCCTATGACAAAAGATTCTGCAGAGATGTCATTCTATTTTGGTAAATATGATAGTCTCTGTAGAGTTTACCAGTAAGGCAGCTAACATATAAATGATAAAGATTCCAAAGTGTTTGCTCGTATCTCCTGAGTAAGCATTACATACAACCTAAGGAATGAGAAGTTTTGGTCTCCCTTTCCTAGTAATACCCCTATCATAGGCAAAAAATAAACGAATACATACATAATAAAAACCCAAGGGTGGGAAGGGTGTTGTCTTATCTTGTTTATATTTACTAAACAAAGCTTGGAAGACACTTTTCTAAAAATCTGTTTTGAGGGCTCAGAATTTAAACTCTTCCTCTGCAGTCTTTGCAAATCCAATAGCCTTTCTGATGCCAAATGAAAAGCTTCCTGTGCATCCTCTAGAAATGCCATTTCTTGTGACAACTCTTCAGAGCTATATGCGTGACTTCCAGCATTGGGGTCTGTCAGAGGACCCACTGGATCCCTCAGGACTGTCTGCAGAGTTTCAGGAGCACAGCAAAGATATTCATGGTCACTGTTGGAAGAAATGGCAGCACGGCTAGTGATCATGCTATTGTTTGAACTGCCTCAAATGCTTCATAGATGGATGTGGAATGAGGGTGCAAACATGCACTCAGCCACGCATCTACTCTACACTTTTGTAGGTTTGTCCTCTGGTGGTCAAGAGAGGCTGTTCTTCCAAGGCGTCAGGAAGAGAGGGTATGTGCAAGAAAACAAACTCGAGGGGAAACGGTTCATGTTTGCTGTTCGTTCTCTTGTTACAAGTTCTAGAAGGAAGATCAACACTTTCAATTGTCTGATAAAATGAGGAACAAGTCTAGAACCCTCTTGTATCTCACTCTGATTCCTCCAGCTCTTCATTCTGTCACTCAGAGCCTTCTAGTTCAAGATCCTGCATTTCCAAGAGCGGGGTCATGAACCAGGAAGGAATCTCCTCACTCAGGTTCAGATACAGGATTAAATCAATCCACCAAATTAAAAGGGTGGTGGCAGGTTCACACGTTCTGAGGGAAACGTGTCATTTGGAACCTGAAATCTTCCCTTCAGCATAGAGGGGGTGATTTCCCACCTTTCCAGCTACAACACTCTCTTCTGCTTCCTTTCACTTCATTACACCATCTATGAGACAGACAGGAATTATTATTTTTATGAATAAAGTGAATTAAAATAGATTGGTTTGGACGTTTGAGAAATTCTTGAAGTCACAGGGTTCTACTGGGGTAACATGAACCAGAGCTGGAAGTCCATGAAGCATAGACTTTGAAGTCAGATAGACGAGGTTTTCTAGCTGCAGGGCCTTGGGCAAGGCATTCAGACTCTCTGAGATTCAGTTTTCTCATCTAAAAAGTGGGGACAACACTATATTGGGTTGTTAGTTACAACAAACATGATACATGTAAGTTACTTGGCACATAGGCATTCGAGAAATGGTAGGCTTAAACTAATATATCAATATTAGAGGTATAGGTGCCATAGCACATGAAAAGAAACCTAATCAATAAAGTTTATGCCTGAGGCATTTTCTTTAGTTTAGATCACCAAAGGACTAGAATTAACACGTGCAGGAGGGTAGAGCTAAGCATAACAGACAGGTGAAAAAAAAGGTAGAGAACAAGTCAACAGAAAGCAACATTCCAGACGAAATTACACCCTTGGCAGCCAAAGACAAGGGTTGGGTTTTCAGCGTTAGTCACTGCTGAGGATTAATGAGCTGGAGAACACATGGCTGAGATGCCCTCTTAGGCAAGAATTATTCTAGCAGGGTCCTGAGTTGCAGCAGGAGAAATGCCATTTCCCTTCAGTCTGGACAGCCCTGCTCACTCCAGGGAAGCCGATGAACCAAAACGCCATTTCTCCTGACTCTGGGCTGTGAGCTGTGGGGAAAGCCTAGAAACAGAAGGTGGAGAATTTTTATGATCCCAATGCTTGGTCAAAATGCAATGGTGCAACATTTAGGGTCAAGGTGGGCTAACTATAACACCAGGCTTTCTGGAATCTTTTTAAAATAATGATGAATGCAACTGACAAGAATAAAATAATACACCATTGCCACAATAAATGCCAAACACAGAAATCTGTCCAATTCAGAGGCAAGAAATACACCACAGTTTTAGTTGGAAGCCAGAATAAAATGTATACATTTTCTAAACTACATACTGAACTAAACCTATTTTCCTAAGCCTTAAAGCAATTTGAACTGGGTTTAAGTATAAAAATACGTAAAGATGTTTTTGATGCAGGGTGTGTAATTTTATATATATATATAATTTTATATATATATATATATAAACTGAATTGAGTACTCACTGGAATATCAAAATATGCTTAGAATCAAAACAAACAGCAGCTTGAGAACTCAATTCTAAATTGATTAAAAGCAAAAGGAGGCTGGATTCAGTGGCTCATGCCTGTAATCCCAGCACTTTGGGAGGCTGAGGCAGGCAGATCACTTGAGGTCAGGAGTTGGAGTTCAAGACCAGCCTGGCCAATGTGGTGAAACCCTGTCTCTATTAAAAATACAAAAAATTAGCCTGCCATGGTGGCATACGCCTGTAGTCCCAGCTACTCAGGAGGCTAAGGCAAGAGAATTGCTTGAATCCAGGAGACAGAGGTTGCAGAGAATCAACATCATGCCACTGCACTCCAGCCTGGGTGACAGACTGAGACCCCATCTCAAAAAAAATAAATAAATAAAAATTAAATTAAATTTAAAAATAAAATAAAAACAAAAGGAAATAAACTCATAGTTAGTCATTGATTGATGATGATGATGATGATACTATACTTCCTGATACTTGATTCTCAGTGTAATGACATATGTCCTCCCAGGGTGGACTGGTCCTGGGTTTACCCCTGCAATGCATTCAATACCTTCCAACTGGAAAATCTGCTTTCTGACTGGTGTGGCCTTTCAGAAATGTGTTGGGCCCAAGATCACAGGAAGAATTAGGCCCCATATACAAAAACAGAAGACAGCTAACTAACTTTTTCAACTTAGTAATCATCAATTTTATTATTAGCATATTAACCAGGGATTATGCCAGTTTGGGTGGGGGTGTGTGTGTGTGTGTGTGTTTGTGTGTGTAATCAGTATGTAGACATTATTACATGGACAAATGTAATAATGTTTTAATAATGTAAATAATTAGCAACTCAAATTAACCTGTTTTGTCAGAACATATTGTTTAGATCCTGGGAACTCTTAGGGGAAAATAAAAATATGGATCCTCATCAGCTGAACCAGTACAAAGTGAGTTAGTTGTGTTGCTTAAAAATAGAGAAGGTAGGGGGAATAAAGATCACTTTTACGCTTCCAGAGTGACATGGAAATTGGGACTCAAGGACAGCCTCTAAATGGAAAAGGAAGGTTTGGGAAAGTGGGGAGGTGGGTGGACCTGCACCTGGAGCAGTCCTTTGGCAGATCTTCCTGGAGAAGGTGAAGATGCTGGCAGAGGGAAATAAAGGGTTTAATTCCCTGCAGCCAGGAGTTTGACAATGGCTCAGATTTTCAGAGATGTGACAAACCAAGAGGACTTGGCCACAAGGCCTCGGTTTTCTGTGGTTTCAAATTTACTCATCTGAGAAACATGGGACCTGCTAGCCATTGTCAAGAAACAAACCCAGCGATCCCCGAGAGAATCAGTTGCTGATTCAGAAGCCGAAGAAAGAAAGGACTGTGTGATTCCTGGCTCCTTCCCCTTCCGCATTCTGGGCTCTGTTCTCAGCTCCCCTAAGTAAGTCTGGCCGCCTGTCCTGCTTGATCTGTCTGTAGTCTCAGCAGTTCTCAGTGAGGCTCCTCTAAGGGGCTGAATCAGAATTACACAGGTCTGAGAAGAGTGAGTTCCCGCAGACAAAATACCTCCTGAGTTTCTGCTCAGCGGCGCAGTTTGAGGCGTGGCCTCTACACATACTGCATATGTAAAATGTCAGCCCACGTGGGAATGATTTCTTCGAGTTAGTCTGGCCCCACCTTGAAGAGTTTAATTTGGATTCCATTTGTCTTCCCCCTGTCCTACTTTCCCCTATGGCTGAGAGAGGATTTTCCATTTCATATTGCAGACATGTGAGGCATCTCAGTCCCGCTCCATTCGTCCACACATCTGGAAGAGCAATGCTCACATCTGGAGCCCATTCTCAGCTGGAAGACGTCTTTCGACATTCTTTTCTTTGAAACTCAATCCATGTAACCTCTTGTTCAAAAGGGCCTCTGAACTACTGGAATCATTTGCAGAGGCTCAGGAAAAAAGTCCTTAATTTCATCCCTACGTGGTGGAATTTATGACTCAAACCAAACCCAACATTCTGTTTCTGATTGCTTTTTTTCAACAATGACTCTTTGGAGCTATGTGTTTAAAAGGATAGAAGTTCTAGCCTAAGACACATACCAAAGGAAGGTGAAAGCAAGCTGTTCAGCAATCACCAGGGTGAGTCCATTGAAGCTCTGAAAGCTTCAACAAACTAGGTCATTTCTTCATCAATATAATTGGGATTCGTTGTTTAAAAATAGACACAGGAGCGTGTGAGGATAAGGGAAGTAACATATCTGGACATGCCTTGTCTCACACCTGTGTAGGATAAGGATAGATGGAGAAAGGGGAAGGGGTTTTTGTCAGGCTGAGACAGTTCTCTGCATTTGCTCACTCATCTCTCCGTAAACCCATGAAGGACCCCAAGATAGGATTCCATGATGCCCCACTGAGCAGGAGAAAGGAAGAAGTCTCAAGAACCTAAGACCAAATCTACAATATTTGATCAGCATGCATACAAATTACCCAGCCATTCTGAAAAACTGCAGCTTCTGGTTCGGTGGTCCGGGATGGGACCGAGGTCTACATTTCTAACAAGCTCCCAGAGGCTGTCCATGCTGCGAGTCCCCAGATCATGTTTGGTACTAGAGAAATGGACCCCAACTCAAAAAATTCAACCTCTGTTAAGAAGTGAATTTGTATTTTGCAGGGTCGACTCTAGATCTGAAGCCCAGCCACTGGACAGAGAGGTGTGGAAGGAAATGAAATTCACATTCCTGAAATAAAGAAAGGCCAATTCATCTCCACCTTTACCCTCTTCTGCCGGAAGGCAGGAGCCACGCCCAGCCTCTTAGGTATGAAAGGAAAATTAACTGCCTTACTTTACCCCATCCCCTACCTTCAGGTATTTCCCTGGTTGCATCAGGTTTATACCTAGTGGAGGGAATGACACAGTTACGGATGGCTGCCTTTGACCTTCAGCAATTGCCCAACTCCCAGCCAAGCTGCTGGGAGAGGAAGACAAGCAGCCACTATTTCCATGGGGGCTCTGCCCGCCAGCTCCGCCTGCCCCTGCGCTGTGTTGCCTAGCAACCAGAGGGCGAGAGAAACAGGAATGGAAGTAGGTGAGGAGGTAAGGGAGAACTTATAATGACAGGAGACAGCAGCCGAGGGCTCCTAGTCACGCAGACACACGCCCAGCAGTGCGGAATGTTAGTGAGCCTCAGAGGGAGGGCACCAGTGGGTGTGAACCTCGAAAGCAAGAGGCCAGAAGTGCAAAAACATTCATTTTTTCCATTTTATTATTTCTAAAATATTAATAATAAAAAAGGAGAAAAAAATCCTACTTCTTAGATGAGTTGGCAGGGCAGGAGGAAAAAACTGGAAAACTACTTATAAAAACCAAGGGAATCATTAAAGGGTGTGGAGGGGGCTGGGGAGAGATTGGTAAAAATCCTGGGCTAAAAACTAAGACATGTCTTGAAATGTGGCCAAAAAATTGTTTGTAATAAGATTTTAAAAATCTGAAGTGAGACTTGGACCAGGCAGGAGGTTCTAGTGGCCCCTGAATGAGGAGGGGTGGGCAGTTCCCTGTGGCCCACCCACCACCACCCTACCGCCCCATCAGTGTCTTCCTGGGCAGAGGACACCCTAGTCCGCAGGAGAGTGAGGAAAGTGGTGGAAGAGTTTTCATTCAAGTTGCAATTATGGAACTTCAGTTTTCTACATAGGTTGAAAGCCTTAACTCGGACCCTGAAGAGTCCCTTAAGCTTGTAACCACCTCTGATCTGGCTTTCCCGCTTCCTGTCATTCCCACACTCCAAATCCTACTGCATTTTGCCATAAGGATGATTCTTCTGAAACACAGATGGAATCAACGTTGCTCAAAACTTTTTTTCATAGCTCCCCATGGTCAACAGAGGAAATTCCAAACTTCTTAGCATGGCATTCAATGCTTTCCACAGCCTTGCCTTAGCCCACTTTTCCAGAGTCACCTCCAGCTGCTGCCCCCTTCCCCTGCCTGCTGCCCACCCACTGCTAAAACAACCACCCTAGAATCCAGCCACTAGATCACACCATTCCCCACCAGGCCACAAACTTCCAACTCTTCTCCCGCTTTGAACATTACTATCATTGCCCTTTCGGCTCATCTTCCAAACAAGCCCTATTTACCCTTTTAAAAGATACACAAATTTACAGTTTTTCAAAGTAATTCATGCACATAATTTAATTTTTTAAGGTGCAGGGGATTTAAAATGCAAAGCAACAGTCTTCCCTTCCTCTTCCCTCTCCGCTTTCCCTTGTCCACTCCCTCTACCTAATCACCTTGCATTCTCTTTGAGTTTTCTCTCCTGGTGATTACTTTTATTTCTCTAAAAACTATTTCTTGACTTCTATAAAGCTAATTCTTAATTTAGCAATTTTACATAGTATTGTTTTGCATTCTGACTATAATAAATGAGGGTTTAGCATGCATGGAACATATCACTATTTTCATTTTCCTAATGGAATGCGTTAATAACTTTAAGGCAGGTTACCAGGAGAAGCACTGTATAGTAAGAGGTAAGAGCTCAGGCTCCAAAGCCTGACAGGCTGAGTCAGGATCGCTAACTTACTACTTACTACTGAGTGATCTTGGCCAACTGATTTAACATCTCTGTGCTACATGTCTTCAAAAAACATTTGAAGACACAAATTAGTGTTTCTTTCAGCTGTGAAATCTATACTGGCCTCTCCAGACCTGCAGCAAAACTGTCATTGTGTGTTACTCTTCACTATGATTCCAGGTTGAATACACTGCTTCTGGAATTTGATGTCTTCCTCTGGCTTGTTCTACTTTCTCATTTTTCAGGAGTGTGTTTTCAAATGACTTCCAAAAAAAGGTGTGTAAAGTTAAGCCCTCTGACTTCTTATCTGTTTCAAAATGTCTTTTCCTCTGCCTTCAAATTTCATAGATATTCTTGAGGCGTATACAATTCTAGTTGATACATAAGCATATTCATCTAACAATAAGAAGAAAAAAATAAAGAATTCTAGTTGAAAATCATTTTCCTTCATAATTTAAAGCAGTTAAACACTGTTTTCTAGCAAACTGTGTTGCTGTTAGAAATCTTTGGTGCTCATTTATTTGTAGGTTGGCGTTATTTTTTTCTCCATTTCTCTCTCTCAGAAAACATGTAAGAACTCTCTTTTCAGTATTAGTGTCCCGAATTTTACACTGTTTCATTTGCCAACTCTTCCTTATTGTAGTGAGTACAAGATGAATATGTCTTTCTTAAATTTTGTGTCCTTCAACTCTGGGGAATTCTCTTGTAATGTTTTTCTGTACTTCATTCCCTCATCTGTTTGTCTTCATCTGTTTTTGGAGCCTCTATCAGTTAGATGTTGGTTCCCTGGTTTAGTCTATGTGTTACCTTTTTTATTTTACTTTTCCTCTATTTTATTCTCCAACTTTTTAGTTAGTGTTTTTATAGCATTCTCTTCTGTTAATTGATGTGATAGTTTCATAAATGTCTCTGAATATACAAATTCGAGTTTCTTTCAAGTTCCTTATGTATCCTGAATTAACTCTTGTTTTTCTGTGGAGTCATTTCTCTTTTTCTTAATTGTGTTTCATAGTTTCTTTCAAATGCCTATCAGTTGGTGATGCAAGCAAAACTGGCTGAACTCAGAGTACACCGGAGGTCGTGCAGACTACCCAGCTCCACTACAGGGTCAGTGGTAATGGAGCCTGGATGTGGCATCAGCTCCCACACCAGGATCAGGTTGTTCAGTTTCTTTACAGAGGAGCAATCCTTCCCCTGTGATAGGGTAGAGAAGTGGGGAGTTTCAGCCTGCATCTCACTCTTGCTCACCATCAAATCTAGAGTTTTTGAGTCCTCTAAATTTAGAATTTTGTACGCTTCCAGGGTTCTGCAGGAAAAGTCAGCACTTGCCAGCCAGAAGAATTAGCCAGCCACCCCCAACCTGCACATCTCCTTCCCTGTGCCTTGCCCTGTCCACCCTACCTCATTAGCTGTTGGTCCTCTTGCCACTGCTGCAATCCACACAGCATACCATCACTTAGCCTCCAAAGATCCTCTCCACATTCTCTTGATTTCCAGAGAGAAGGTTCAGATCCCCTGGGACAGGGCAGGGGGTGTTGGGTGACAACCAGGAATCCTTACTATCAACATTGGATGTGGGATAATAGAATACTTTTTTCAGCATTGAAAGACAAACTTTCAACCGAGAATTTTAACTCCAATTAAACTGTCTTTAAGTTTGGGGGCAAACTGATGATATCTTAGGCACATATAAAACCTCTTTCAATATTCTCTTAGAAGAAGTACTCCAGGAAGAAGTGAAATAAATACAAGGGAATATTAAGAGGCTTATTTTTATTAAGAGTAAATGAATAAATACCATATAATTTTAAGTTCTTTCTAAAAAAGAATCAAAAGTGGAAGTTAGATTTACAGAAGTAGAAGAATCACTAACCATACAACAGATGCTCTCCAAAAAGACCAAAAAAAAAAAAAATGAAAGGGGAAAATACTTAAGGAAATAATTATTATTTCTTAGAATTAAAGAAAATGAGAGACTTCAATTGGAAAGACTTATGGAATGTTATACAACACAGATGGGGAGAATGGTCCACACCTAGACACATTATAGTGAATTTATAAAGTACCAACATTGGCAGAAGAAGAAATTGAAAGTTTGCATAGATCATCATTATAGAAATGAAAATAGTATTCAGTTGACAAGGCTAGTAAGTATAATCTTGCTTCCAAAACTGGATAAGAACAATACCCAAAAAATTATAGTGTCTACATACATAGATAATTATATATCTAATATATGCAAAAACTCCTGCAAATCAACATGAAAAAGACTGGAAACCCCAAAGAACAATGGGCAAAACATGGAATACACAAATTAGAGAATAGATAACAAGTAAGAGATGAGATATGTAACCCTCCTAGAAATCAGAAAAATACAAATTTAAAAACAATTATATAGTATTTTACACACACCCAGTATACAAAGATTAGAAAGCCGGGTAACAGCAAGTTCTGGAGAAGATTCCAGGAAACAGGCTCATTCATTCACTGCTGGAGTGCAGCCATTCTGGAGAGCAACCAGGCGGTATTTAGTGAAATATATATAGGAGTGGCATAGGCCATGCCTATGCCTTATGGCCCAGTGATCCTGCAGACTGGTATATACCCAGAGAAGCTCTTGCCAAAGCCATAGGGGCACATGCATGGGGTTCTTGTTCTGTCATTAGAATACCACGAGTGAGTCAGGGGTACAGGTAGAGTGTGGAATAGGGAAGGGAGGTACAGAAGGGAAATGGAAGTGAAGATAAGGGATGAAAGGAAAAAGGCAAATGACCAAAATAAAACGAAAATGTGACCTTGCACAGCCTACAAACAACAGTGTGGCTGAGGAATGTGTTGAGCTTGGCTGTCTGTATCTGAGGGTCCACAAAGCAAAAATCACCACATGCAAGTATTGATTTACCACCTGATATCCTATCCTGGGTCAGGGAACTGGTGGTAGAAAAATAAATGAGAAGCTTCTGCCAGGCTTTGACTGAAGAGATGAGCCGGGGAATAGATGTGGTCCCCCAACAGGCTTCTTTCCTCACCTCTCCATTCATCTGGCCTAGTGGGAAAAAGAGAAGGCCTCGCCCTCTATAAATAAACCCCTCCCTCGCCCTCAGTAATCTCTCCAGGCTTAGTTCATCCCAAAGCTGCAAGCCCATTTTCCACCCAGACATCATTTCCTTCCACAGAGCCTTTGTGGAGCGGGTTCCTCAACCTGTGAGTCATCCCTGCCCATTTCACCCTGGAGTCAAACTGGATCAGGGTTGAGATTTGTCACCTGCACTCACTGGAGCATGGCCACAGCCATCTCTGAGCCTCTGACCCTTGTGTGCAGGAAGGGCTAAGGAACCAGGCGGAGGTCAAAGCCTGCATTTCCCAGGGAAAATAAATTACTTTAGCATCAATAACATCTGTCTCTCATAGGTAATCAAACTGAGCACCTGGATAAAGAAACCCCACCTCCCACGGTGCTGATAAGGACCGGAAATTGGTTTGTCAAAGTGACACAGGAAAATGGAGCCGGCAGTGCAAAGGTGAACTCTAAGAGCCGGTGAAGTTACAAGGAACAGATTTTAGTAGAAGCATTACTGGCCCCTTTTTCTCCGGCACATGCCTGCACCAGACATCCCTTTTAGGACCAAATCCTCTGTTTCCCCTAGATTCCTATTTCATGGATCCTGCCTCTCATCTGGTTCCCTGGCTCAGAGACACACCCTGAGCTATCTCCTGTGATCTACCTGGAGTGGGGACCCACATCCTGGACTTTTCAAGACTTCACCCAGATCATAAAGTGGCCCTAAGCCCTTTCCAGCTTGCTTGTTCTTAGGTACCAAATAGATAGTCAGTGTGTGGCACTCATTAAGCTTATGCTGTGGGCAGAGCAGTGCAGTGAGGCCTTATAGAGAAAAACAATAGAAATAGAAGTTTTGGTCCCTCAAGGTACGTGAGTGAGTGTCAACGGGCTGCCTGTTAAATGCAAGCCATTATCCTCCGCACTTTCCTTCATTTATCTTCATTCCTTCATTTATCTTCACAGTGACTCCAGGAGTTACAGCCCCATTTTCTGATTTCCAGAGGAATAATCCAAACCTCTCCGAGATTGAGGAACCTGCCTCAAGTAATGGCTGGTAAGTGATATATCCAGGATTCCTGACTCCAAGGCCACAGCGCTTTTCACAACACCACAGTTGCATTAAAGAGAATCCATCCCACCTGCAAATACAGAGCACTGCGCCCTGAAATCAACTCAAAAGCGTTTTCAAAACCGCACATCAGTAAGAACAAACACATAAGAATATAAACTCTGAGCCTGTGTGTTCTGGTCTCTTCTGTAGAAAGGAGGGGTTCCACAGTGAAAGATTCCTAAAGGAGGTAAATTTGAAACCTAGCTTGAAAGAACAGAGGCTACAGATAGGCAGAGAAGAGAAAATAAAGTTGGAATTAGCATCTTCTCTTAAGGTTAAGTAGACATTCCTGCCATCATGGAACAAATTTTCCACTCTGTCTACCAGAGTAAGAGGAATTATGCTTAAACGTGGCAGGGTGGATTCAGGTTAGCATAAAAGACATTTCGGGTGATGAGGTGGTTAAATACCGAACTATTTCATTAAAGGAAGTGGTGAAATGTAGATTTATTTTTTCCCCTCCGATGATTTTGGCTTACTCCTGGAGACAGGAGATGAACACAGCAACTCTGCAGACATCATCTGAAAATGGCAATTCTGGGGCTATAAGATAACTTTATTACGCTCACGTAAAAAGGGTTCAGGGCAACCTATATAATAACAAACCATTGCTCAACCCTAGACCCTCCCAAAGAGCCACTGCAAAGTGGTGTCTCACCTTTCCCATACCCTGACAAGCAGGAACCAGAAAGGGCCTGAGTCACCAGGTCACGTGACTGAAAGTGCAGCTGGGGCCTCTCTCTGCACTTGGCATGGCCGCATGAAACCAAATTGCCTGTGCCCTGCAAGCCGAGGAGCACCAAGCAGATACAGGTTATGTCAGGAAACCCGGGGCTGCCATCCAACTGCTGGAGCCGTCCCTGTTTGCAACAGAAGAAAAGGGTATTTGCAATTGCTCCTTCCCCACACTGTGGCTGCTGTTCAGGTGTTAGTTTTAGTTAGTAGATAGTTAGTTAGCTAGCTGGTTGGTTAGGTAGTTAATTGGCTAGTTGGTTAGTTAGGTGGTTAGCTTGCTGGTTGTTAGTTAGCTAGTTTTGCAAATACTTTAAGGGCACGTTCCATCCCTAAGAAAATGATGCTTTTTCACCAACCTATTAATGATTTAACTGCCCCTTCAGGAAGGCAGGCCTTGAACCAGAAGTCCCCAAGAAGAAACCCTTCCCTTCCTACTCTAATGATTTCCATTTTCCTAAGAATCCTGGACTCAGAGACTATTCGAGTTAGTCCGACCTTGGGCATTTATTGCAGCCTCGTTGTTTTCCAGGAAAGGAAGCTCAAGCCTAAAGGGACGAAGTGACTTGCCCAGGGTCACACATCTGGTCAGTGCCCTTCACCTGGGGTGAACCTTCGCACATCCAAGGTGAAGATGAAGGAAGTCAGCTGTTTCCCTCTTGTGTTTCAAGCAATGAAGTTTGCTTAAGATTGGTGAATGTAGTTTCAGACATTTCTCCTTTCTCTTCATGCCCCACATACCAACACCACCAAACACATAACAATTGCCTGCTCTGCTTCTCTTTTCATGAGATTTTTAATCAATAGGCACCATCAGTTCCTTCTAGCAGAAATGGAAATAGCTTCCGGACCCACGGATGGAGGTGGCTACCTTTGGCAAGCTCAGGCGGGATGGCTAATACAGGTTTTTTTTGTCATTCTCATCTCCCAAATCCCAGAGCCCACCTTCTCACCTCCAAAGGGGATGAGTCAGATGCAGACCATGTGAGATGGCTGCAAGAGCCCAGGTTTTCAAGTCAGCAGCCCTAGATACTATTAATGGCATGGCCTCTCTAGAGGTGCTTAGTGATTGGCATCTGGCATCTCTAAATTGGAGTTGAAAATGCCATGGTGCCATGAGAATGGAATGAGATCATATTTGGGGAAAGCCCTTTGGAAATGGTTATGAGAGGAAATGCCAGGGATTTTCATCACTGACTTCAGGCTGCCCTAGGCTTGACCATGCAGTCGAGTTCACAGCCCAAAGGAAGGGTGTCTGCAGCTGGGCTGGGCCAGAGGTGGGGCTAAAAGATTGGAAATGTGGGCTCCTCCACCTGTGTACACAAGAAAGCGCCTCTTCCAACAGCCCTCAGAGAGAGGGGCACGGCCAGGGCCAGCTGTAGCCCAATCCCAGAATGCAGCCGCCGTGTGTCAGCCCTGAACCTACCTTTTTTTCTCTCTTCTTTTTTTTTTTTTTTTTTTGGTTCTCATAAGTCTGGAGCATTTGAAAGGGGCTGTGTCACTACTGGCCTGGCAGACAGGCAACTTGCTCCAGGGCAACAACTCATGCTTTTCCCCAGTGTGAGCTTGTGCAAGTGGAGAATGCTGAGGATGTGAAGCCTATTCCCTATTACTCCACTTCCTTTGCGCACTCAGTTTCCCCTCCCCCCTCAATTTCTTCCGCAGTCTTGATGAGAAGTGATAGTCTCAGAGAGAGAGCAAGTTCTTTTACTCAAGTGAGCCACACCACCTATTTCATCGCTTCTGGAAAACTCCTCCCTCAATAAGCACGGCTGGCCCTGTACACTCCCCTTTTCCCATCCAACTGCACCGTCAATTTCTCCTGTCCACAGACTTCCCCTCTGTTTATAAGCATATACAGGCTTCTAATAACTCGAGAAATTTCCTTGATGTCTCCTCCACTATTCACTCTACTTACAATCCTATTTGTATTTGCTTGCCATTGCCACACTTCTTCAATCAGTGATGTGTACAAGCAGTCTCTTCTTTTCCGAAAATCAGTATTTTGTCCCACTTCGTGCTCTATAGAAACTCTACTCCCAGAGGTCACCGAGGAATTGTCTGAAGGTCAATGCCTAATTTTTGGTCTTCGTTCTTCCTCTGCAATGTTGATGTTCCACTCAGTGGGATTCACTTCTCCCAGGCTTCTGTGGCAGTGCTCAACCCTCATGTCATCCCTGTCTGCTGCTCTGTCCACTTAATCAACTCCTCTTCTCTTCACTGCCTCCTTCAATAGACATGTGTCAATATGCAGTTCCCAGGGCCTCTGCTATTCTGTTTATTCTCTTTCTCTTGTTAATTCCACTTTCTTAAGCGGACGGCTTTTCATTTTGAAAGCGTGTCCCAAATCTGTATCTCCGTGTATGACTACTCTGACCTGCAAATGCCTATTGGATATGTTCCTCAGGGTCTTCGTAGTGATTTGACATATCTAAAATTAAATTCATCATCTTTCTGGATTCCCTGTTTCTGTTAATAATACTTCTCTCTCAATTAATCATTTGGAAGCTAAGCTTGAAAACCATTCCTAATTCCTTCACCTGTTTCATCCCCACGTTCAGTCAATCACCAAGTAAGTCAGCTCTTCTTTCTAACAGGTAAAAAGGAGAGTTCTAAAGCAATCTCCTTTTCTCCTTATTCATTTTATTTCTACTGACTTCACCCTCCATAGTTCAGATAAATTGTTCTTTTATTCATTCATTTAACAACTATGCATATGTATCGAGTGTCTACTCTGAGCCAGGCTTTGTGCTAGGAATTAGGTAAGCAAAAACAGACTCAGACTTTCCCTATTCCAGCAACATAATTTATAACCTGGGAGAAGAGACAAGCATTGCTTAGGAAAACTCTAATGAAAATACAGCTATAAATTGCAATTAGCACTCCTGAAAGAGAAGAACACAATTAAGGATTGAGACATCAAGTATGAGTAGAAATCGACTAGACAAATAGAGGTGTCCTGTTCAGAGGAGGAAGAAAGTTACTTACTGATGGAACAAATTATTCAAAGACTATTTGGTTAAAAGGAGGTTCAGGAAACAGAGAGGCCAATGAGGTTGGAGTTGAGAGGGCAAGGGGTAAGATGAGACTGGAGAAGAAAGAAAGGGACAGACCATGTCAGGTCTGGTCAACCAAGGTAAGGTATTTGGTCGGACTCCATCCTAAGATCAATGAGGAGCAAATGAAGGGTTGTTACTATTGCTCACTTTGACAGTAGCCACGGCCTCCTGCTGAGATTCTGACTTTCCTTACTCCAGTCTGTGTTGCATGTTATCACAAGAGTTTTCATGGGATAATCTGCTAATCCATCTCTCTAGGTTTACTTCCCAATATCATTTTACACAATGTATACATCTAGCTAACTGGTCTACCCATTGGTCCCTGGGCTATCTTGTGCTTTCCTGACCCTGAGACTTTGCTCACCTCCCATAGCCTCCTCTGCTTTAACTGCTGTCTACCGCTCCCCTCTATCTCATGCCTGCCCCCTTGTTGAATCATTTAAATCCAATATTTTCTGGAAATCATAAACCTAACTTAAACGTGGCTCTCCGTGCTTTCAACAACCATGATACTTATATTGCAAGAGCCTGGTCTTTAGGGCCACAGGGTCTTGGTTTGAGTGCTGATTTTGAGCAAATCACTTATTTCTGGAAGCCTCAGCTATCTAATATATAAAATGGATAAAATTATTGTACTTATCCTATAAAGTTGTTGGGAGAATTAAATCGGAATACATTTCTGGAGCATCTAAAAGAATATCTGGCACATAGCAAACACTGAATGCATGTTACTCACAGGACCCCCTTCTCATTCTCTTACTTTTCAAAAGAAATGGTAGGCTTTCTGAAGAAAGAGACTATGTGTTATTTATCTTTATTTCTACACCTGACATAATAGATATTCATCCCATAACATTGAAGGATTGAAGATGTTGAATGAATGCTGAAAAATGTTAGAAAATTGTTTAATGAAGTGGAATGCAATATTAGAAAATCTTTTCATTAACACACCACATTAGTAGATTAAAGGGGGAATCTGATCATCTCATAGATAGAAAATAGCCAAAATTTAACTATGTCATGAAAAACATCTTATCAACAGTAAAACATTTATGCCTATCCAATGAAGAAAAAAGAAAAAAAAAAACAGTCAATCTCAAAAGTGTATTCACTAAAATACTATAGGTAACATATTTGATAGTAAAATCTTAAAAGCAATTGCATTAAAGTCAGGAGTAAGACAATAATACTTACATCAACATTTCCATTCAGTCCTAGAGTCCTAACCAGTGAAATAAGACAAGGATTAGAAAAAGAAACGCACAAAGTTAAAAAAAGAATTTACAAAACTGCAGAGGATAG
This sequence comes from Mandrillus leucophaeus, assembly GCF_000951045.1. Taxonomy (NCBI): domain Eukaryota; kingdom Metazoa; phylum Chordata; class Mammalia; order Primates; family Cercopithecidae; genus Mandrillus; species Mandrillus leucophaeus. The sequence continues at coordinate 548,352 of NW_012104599.1, forward strand.
GAGTATCTATAGAAAATCTACATTAAAAATGAATATCGGCCAGGCACAGTGGCTCATGCTTGTAATCCCAACAATTTGTGAAGCAAAGGCAGACAGCTCACTTGAGGTCAGGAGTTCGAGACCAGCTGGCAGCATGGCGAAACCCCGTCTCCACTAAAAATACAAAAATTAGCCACGTGTGGTGGCGGACGCCTGTACTCCAAGCTACTCTAGAGGCTAAGGCACGAGACTCACTTGAACCTGAGAGGTGGAGGTTGCAGTGAGCCGAGACCAGTGTGCTCTAGTCTGGCTGACAGAACAAGACTCTGTCTCAAAAAAAAAAAAAAGTATCAGTAAAATTAATGAAAGCTTTCAGCAATGTTATTAGAAACAAAATCAACGGGTGAAAATCAACAGTATATATCTGTATCCATATCCATATCCATAGTGCTGAATAATGAAATATTATTCAGTCTTAGAAAGGAGGTACCAGTACGGCTACAACATGAAAAGTACCTTAGAAGATTGTGCTAAATGAAAGAAGCCAGTCACAAAAGACTACATCATATATTTTATTCATATGAAGGCCCAGAAGAGAGAGACATACAAAGATAGAAAGGAGATCAGTGGGCCGGGCGCAGTGGCTCACGCCTGTAGTCCCAGCACTTGGGGAGGTTGAGGCAGGTGGATCACGAGGTCAGGAGTTCGAGACCAGCCTAGCCAACACAGTGAAACCCCATCTCTACTAAAAATACAAAAATTAGCTGGGCATGGTGGCAGGCACTTGTAATCCCAGCTACTTGGGAGCCTGAGGCAAGGACAATCGCTTGAATCTGGGAGGCAGAGGGTGCAGTGAGCCAATATCGCACCACTGCACTCCAGCCTGGGTGACAGAGCAAGACTTCATCTTAAAAAAAAGAAAGTAGATCAGTGGTTGCCTAGGACTGGAGGAGGTAGGGAGGGACAGGAGAAGGCAGGTAAATGAAGGATACTAGGCTTCTTGCTGTGATGAAAATGTTCTAAACTTGATCATAGGGATGGTTGCACAAATTTTTGAATATGCTAAGCTAATAACCATCGAATTGTACATTTTAAATGGGTGAATTGTATGCTGCGTGAACAATAAGGCTATTAAAACTCAATAGATGCCTATAAATAAGTGATACACTATTAGAAAACTTAGTGGGAAAAAAATTCCATTCACAAAATCAACAAAAACTGTACAATGTCTACAAACCTAATAAATATTACATAAAACCTTTATTAAGAAAATTACAATGTTGAAGCAAGAAAAGACTTGAATAAATAGAGAAATAAAACATGTTCATGGATGGAAGACTCAAATTTTTTTTTCTTTTTTGAGATGGAGTCTAGCTTTGTCGCCCAGGCTGGAGTGCAGTGGCGCGATCTCAGCTCATTGCAAGCTCGGCCTCCTGGGCTCACGCCATTCTCCTGCCTCAGCCTCCCGAGTAGCTGGAACTACAGGTGTCCACCACCACGCCCGGCTAATTTTTTGTATTTTTAGTAGAGACGGGATTTCACCGTGTTTGCCAAGATGATCTCTATCCCCTGCCCTTGTGATCCGCCCGCCTCGGCCTCCAAAAGTGCTGGGATTACGAGTCACAGCACCCAGCCTGAAGACTCAGTATTAAAAAGACATGAATTCTCTCGAAATAAGTCTTTGAAAGAAATACGATTCCATTAAAATCTTTATTTGATCCTAAAATTCATATGGAAGAGAAAAGGCCTACAAATCGCCAAGATACTCCTGAAGTAGATAAATAAAGTGAGGGACCGGGCTTGCTGGTCCTGTCCCTCACTTTATTTAATTACACTTCGAGGTGTCTATAGAAACAAAAATGAGAATGTAATAACGATTTATGTTCAGACAGGTTATTTGCTACATGGTTTAAAATAGCAAAAAAATCAAGATTTTTTATAAAGTAAAATTATTAAGACAGTGTATTAATAAGGGATAAACAAGTAAACCAATGGAGCAGAGAGCTCAGAAACAGACTCTCATATGAACTAAAATTTAATAAATAAGAGAAGTATCTCTAAAAAAATCAGTGGAGAAAAGATGGCATATTTAGTAAGTAGTCCTGATACAATTGAGTACGCCTAAAATTATATCCCCCATCCCAGGAGCCATTGATATAAATTCCAAGTGGATTAAACATAAATTTGAAAAGAAAATGTCATGAATTTTAGAATAAAATTGGGAAAATATCTTCATGACATCTTTTGTCTTAAACAAGGCAAGAAAACACTAAATTTATATGAGAAAATTACAAACTGATTATTTTTTAAATTCTGCGCTATTATAGATGTGAAGAAAAAGTGAAATAAGTCACAGATGAAGAGACTATATTTTCAATGCATATAATCAACAAAGGATGTCTAGAAAATATAAAATACTTATACAATTCAATATGAAAGAACAAGTAGCTCAATAGAAATATAGTTAAAATATACCGTAGGAAATACACAGGAGAAAAACAAATGGCCAATATACTTGCGAAAAATGCTTGACCTCACTAGAATCACGAAAATGGAAGTTAAAAAAAATAAAGCTTCTCAATACCAAATCTTCTCAAGGATGCAGAGAAAGAAGAACTCAAAACTTACTGGTGAGAATGTAAATTGGTACAACCCACTATGGATTAAAATATGGCAAGATGTGTAAAATTAAGGATATGCATTTCCTAGGACCCAGCAATTCTCCTTCTCTCTATATACGTGCCTTGGAAAAACTATAGCACAAGTGCACAAGGAGGCACATTTAAAAATTTTTTGCAGCATTTTCTGTGATAGCCAAAAAAATCCTAACAGAAGAATGAAGAGTTATAATGAAATATCTATAGTAGTTAAAGTGGACAAACTTCAGAAACTTAATTTTTATTTAAAATAAATAAATATTGCTTAATATTATTTGGAGCAAAAAATAAAAATATAACAAGAACCACCTCCTGAACGGTATATTACATTACGATACCACTTATACACATTTATAAAATGCAAAAAACACTAACTTAGGACACATGAGTATGCAGTAAAAGTATCAAAACATGCACAGGAACTACCATCAGAAGCTTTAAAAAGTGGCTTTTCAGGTGTAGTACCTCACGCCTGTAATCCTAACACTTTGAGAGGCTCAGGCAAGTGGATTGCTTGAGCCCGGGAGTTCGAGACCAGCCAGGGCAACATGGCAAAACCCCCCCTCAACAAAAAACGAAAATTAGCCGGGCACGGTGGCCTGTGCCTGTGGTCCCAGCTATCCGTGAGACTGAGGTGGGAGGATCACCAGGGACTCAATTACTTCTAACATGTTTTGCGAAATATGGCAAACTTTAAGGTTTTAAAACTGGCAGCGATCGCTTCTCAGCCTTTTGGCTAAGGTCATATGTAAAACTGGTGGTGAGTACACAGAATTCTTATAAATATTCTCTATTTGTTTGTATACGTTTAAACTGTTTAACAATCATTTTGAAAGTAAAAACCTAAGTTTTTACAAATATGCTAGACAAATGGTTAACGCCTTTAATATAGAAGAAAGCCTCTTACAAAGGACAAAAACATCCACCATAGATAAATGGAAAAAAATGAACAGAGAACCAAAAAAAAAATAAACTGTACATAGTTAATGAACATTTTAAGCCATTATCGAAGAAATTCAAATTGAAAATAAATGGATGTTATTTTCACATATAAGATTAGGAAAAATATTTTTCTTGGTAATATTCAGTGTTGGCAAGAGTATGATTCCATGAGGTTATTCACTGCTGGTAAGGGCACAGACTACTATTAATATTCAGGAAAACCATTTGGCAGTTTGGATTAAAATGTCAATAACTTTTTTTGAGAGAGGGTCTCCCTCTGTTGCTCAGGCTGGAGTGCAGTGGCATGATCTCAACCTCCCCCTCCCAGACTCAAGTGAACCTCCCACCTCAGTCTCCCAAGGATCTGGAAGTATGGGTGCACACCAGCATGCCTGGCTAATTTTTTGAAGAGATGGGGTTTTGCCATGTTGCCCAGGGTAGTTTCGAACTCCTGGCCTCAAACAATCCAATCCACCAACCTCAGCTTCCCAAAGTGCTGGGATTACAGGCATGAGCCACTGCGCTCAGCCTAAAATGTCTAACTTTTTACCTTGTAATTAATTACACCTCTAGGTATCTATGGAAACAAAAATGGGAATGTAATAAAGATTTATGTTCAGAGCGGTTATTTGCTGCATGGTTTATAATAGCAAAAAAAAAAAAAACCCACAGAGGAAAAAAGAAGCAGCATAAACATCCAGTAATAGGGAATGATTCCATCAATTATAGATTATGGTTTACTCATAAGAGCGATTATTATGTAGTCATTCACTTAGGATGATGTTTCTAAATAATTCTTAAAGTACTTGTAAAAAGCATGCAAAAAAAAAAAAAAGAATTCCTAAAGATATGGAAAAATAACTGTGATGTAGTACTAAGTGGCAGTGTAGGGTAGACTGGTAATACAGTGTCACCCCAGCTATGTAAATATATACAAGGGTCCTCATTACCCACATATTCACTATCTAAGTCACCACAGTTGCAAGATTTCATGAAGTATGAGAGGCAGTTTGGAGAATTACACAAATCACATGCAAAACCACTAATAGATAAGGAGCTGGAGAGTTAGAGTGGTAAAAAACCAAAGAGAAAGTCAACAAGGATGATACGAGACAGGCCCTGCAACGATCTAACAGTTAAAGTCTTAAGAGAGGCTGTTGAGGAATTTATGAACTCTTCAAACATGTTTACAAAAAATTTCCCTTTTTAATTGTTACCAAAAAATCAAACATGAGGTCAAAGAGGTCATATTTAAGCTTTCATTTTCTTTTAAAAAATTGTCTGCCCCACGTCACCCCAAATCTCTTTATTTATTGACATTTTCTTCTAAGAATTGGTATAAAATTGCAAGTATAACTTAAATTTTATTTAAAATACTTACAATAAAATTATTTTTATAATTTCATTACATTCCCAAGATAAAATCATAATCTTTTTAACTGCTTATTATGAAATTTCCACTCCTATTTTAATTGGTTAACTTCACATGATCATTTTCTAGTACCATTATCTTGGTTTAACAAAAACCTCCTGATCATTCATCTAGAAGACAAAAAATAGAATGACCCTGTCCAATAGAAACATAATGTGACCCACTCATGCAATTTAAAATTTTCTAGGAAACACATTAAAAAATTCTAAGAACAAATGGATGAAATTAATTTTAATATATTGATTTAACATATCTATCCAAAATGTAATAACTTCAACATGTAATCAATATAAAATTATTCATGAAATTTTTAACTAAATCTTCATAATCCAGTCTGTATTTTATACTTACAGTACATCTCAATTTGAACCAGCCACATTTCAAGTTCTATATGGCTCAGGTCTGGAAGAAAATGCACCAAAATGCTTTTCAAAATCCATACAAAACGGTTCATATATGAATTCGATGTGTGAAATTGCTTTCACAATTTAAAAATTTTTTTAAGTTTGGCATGTAAGTATCCTATATTTTTAGCTTTCTTTTTTCACTTGTGAAAGATGTTTTTCTATATCTCATTTATGTCTTAAGTATTTAACTAATATATGGCATTTTTCTGTTTCTCTTTACATCCTTTGAGAGTTGCATTTCATTTCCTACTTCGACCTTCTGGTTTTCTAAGCAAATTATTTCCATTTTTTTCCATCCTTTTTACTGGTAGCCTGGCAAACTTACCACTTCTGAGATCATTTCAAAGCAAACCTTAGTCTTGCCAAGTTAATTTATTTCTACCCTTCCCTGCTTTCTCATGGATCAAGATCACTTTTTCTTATATTATTAGAACCATATTGTTTTCTTATGGAACACACAGTTCCCTTGGATTTCTTTGTCTTTAAAAAACAAATTCTTCCCAGGGAACCCTTTAAACTATTGGAATTCACTTGCTTAATATTTCTTTTTTCTCTCCTGCAGGAATCCTCCTTTCGCCCTTCAGAATCATACCTTTTACAATACATAAATGTATGGTTGCTTTTAACTAAGTTGCCAGGTACAAATTTTCAAATACTCCCTGAGCATGAATATGGCATTAAGAGTTGTGTTTTCATTCCAGTGGTTTGATGTCTCTGCCACTTGTCATACACGGCTTTTTCTTTGAAAAGAGTCTAAGAACTGATTTTACATCATTTCAGTGTAGTCTCAAACCAGACATAAGCAAAAATTTTTGGGCTACACTATTGCATTCTGTATTGAAGAACGTTGGGTAAATTGTTTAAGAAAAACTCTGGAGCTTGGTCAAACTCTGTGTATCATTTTCTTGAGGTCAATTGCTGAATCACACCTTTCTGAAGTCCTTAAAGTCCCTGAGTTGGTTGAGAACAGAATTACCAGTATATAATATGATCTAAGTAATTTTGACATCTGCCCCAAATATTAGGCAACCGGTACTCATTACTGTAAGAAACGAAACTCTCAAAAGCAGAAGTGTTCCTTTAAATAACAGAATGAAACTGAAAAAAAAAAATAGTAAAAGAAGTGGTAGGAGGAGGTACCAGGTAGCAACTTACTGAATACTCAAGATCACCAAAGCGATCCAGCCACACATTTATGGATGCTGAAAGCTAATTCCCTGAACATCTGCTCAGAAACCCTCACAGGCCACTGGTAGAAAACTAGAAGTTGGGTTGTTCCTTCCTCCCACCCACCCCACCCCCAGGGGTGGGAGTGGAGGGCTATGAATCACAGTATTTTAATGCAGAAGGTGGAAAAAATAAAACAGGACAAGCACTAGGATTTGGGATGAAATGAATTAGTGATCTTTTATATTTGATATGCATTGCGGATAAAAGTGGTGAAGCAGATCAAATGAGATTATTTGGGGGAGGCTCTTTATTTTTTCAAATTCTGCCTTTTGTGTGTAGGGCTTGGGAGACTGAAAGGCACTTGGAGAGTGTTGACATTCTTTATAAATGTTACAAGGTATAGAAAAAGGTAAGGAAGAAAAGAAGACAAAAAGAAGCCCGGTGAAGGAAGGGAGAGAAGGAAGGGGAAGGAAGACAGGGAGAAAAAAATTCCATTTACATGTATTTTATTTGAATAAGTTTTCTGGCTGGGGGTTAGGGGGAGGCAAAATATTGGTTACAATTTAATTAAATCCAAAAAGCCGTTGTTGAGAACTTGCTCTGTCATAGCTTTTCCTTGGTGCTAATGAGGGTCACAAGGTAGCACGAGTGATCAGATCCCCACATAAAGCATCACTGTGTCTTCCCTCCTGCCTCTGCAGGCCCACAGAGGATGGCCCAGTTTTTACCCCATCACGAGGCAGGAAAGCACACCAGGATGAACCCAAACCAATCTGGGTGCCTCTGAACAAGCCCAATGGGGAGGAGGCTCAGAAGGCAGGAATGATTCCAGAGCTCATCTGGGGCTTACAGAGCAGACCTTGCCCTTGTGTTACTGTAAGCTCACCCTGCAGTGGTCGCTGGCTATTCCCAGGATTCACTGTCTCCTCATTAACTTCTAAACGGGCTAGGTTGGAGCTCCTGGCAACGACCCAAACCAGAAGAGAGTGTTTAGGGAGAATGGCCTCCACAGCCTATAGAAACATCATCCATTTCTATGAGGATTAATTGTAGCAGGTCACTTTCTTCCCCCAGAAAGGGTAGAGATGCTATAGGTTTAGGGAAATCCTAGTGTCTGGAGCCAAAGAAAAGAGGGGCAGAGTCAGGAGGAAGCCCAGAGAATCCGGGCTGGGGAGCTAGTTACCAGCTGTGTGCTACTAGACATGTTGGTCAACCTTTCATGTTGTCATTACCTCAGTCTTCAAATGATGATAGCATTACCTACACCACCGGGCTCCATTGATGATTACGTGAGATTAGATTTCTGAACATTCTGGAAATGCCTCACACAGATGTTAAGCATTTGTAAAATTATGAAAGAGAACACCTGGGTAGGTGAGAGACTAGGTTTCTTAGGCAACTGGGGGAGTAAGCTTGGACCAAGCAGGTGGGAGACTAGCATTCTTCTAAGGGAACCCCTGGAGATCAAGAAAGCACTAGACTCAGTAAGTTGGAGAGAAACATACACATCAGTTAGGGAAACTGTCTAAATAACCAGCCTCCACCCTTAGCTTGTGAACCTGTGACTGCAGTCTCATGATGGTGTTGAACCTAAACTCTGTGTGTTGCCTGTGAGAGAATCATAACCAGTAGACACCAGAAGACAGCCTGGAATCCACTGCTGTCCTGGGCTTTAGTGGCCACAAGTGTTGTGTTCTTGGAGCCATAAACATGGGAGGGAGAGGCAGCCACAAAGGCAGGGAGCGGGCCACTTCCAGACATCTGGCTGAAGTTCCACCACACCCTCATCTCCATCCTGTCTGAAACTGCACTCCTGGGGCTGGCCTGAAGCTGGATCAGATTCCACACAAGTTGAGAAGCAAAGCATCTCTCCCTGGATAATCACCCAAAGAAAGTCAGTGTTTCTTCTTGGGTGCCAGGTTTGAGGTTTCTTTCCCCTTCTCTTTGAGAATTTTACAATATACTTTGCTTCTTTTCAGCCCACATAATAAATCCGTGAGGAGATAAATGAGGTGCTGAATTGACAAGCAGGGCTGTTTGGGTCTCACTCCTGGTCAATTCTAGAACTACTAGCTTCTCCATCATATCTAAATGTCAATAAAGACATAGTCTCAAAAACATACCTCAATTTTGCAGACAGTTGAGAGTTCTAAGACACTAATTCTGACCAACTAAAGCAGTAAACATTAATAAGCAAACTGCAGTTAGCTGTGGACAACGACTCCATGTCAATTATAAGATGAACAATATTGAATATTGATAGAGCAGATTAAAGTTTACAATATGTTTTATACCCATTACCTCATGTGATCGTGAAAGCTACCCTGTGAGGCAGGTGTTTGTGTAGCCAGCCTCCAAGCTGTCCAAATGATTTTCTCCTCCTGATATTCATGCCCTTCTGCAGCTACTCCCGCACTGAATAGGACTCACCTGAAATGATGGAGTGTGGCCTCTAAGATTAGGTCATTAAAGACTTTCTGGCTTTCACCTCATAATCTCTTGGGTCCCTCCCTCCGGAGGAAGCTAGCGGCCATCTTGTGAGGATGCTGAGCGGCCCAGTGGGGCAGGAACAACGTGGAAATGGATCCTTAAGCTCCTATCAAGCCTTCAGATAACTGCAGTCACGCTCAGCATTTTTAAATATAATTCACTTACCATACAGTTCACTCATTTAAACGATAGAAGTCACTAGTTTTTAGTATATTCACAGATATGTGCAACCATCACCACAGTCAAATTTAGAACACCTTCAGCACAAAAACAAAAACCCATAACCTTTAGCCGTTGCCTCCATATCTTCCCAGTTTCCCCAGCCCTAAGCAACCACTAAACTCTTTCTCTGTATAGATTTGCCACTTGTGGACATTTCATATAAATGGAATCATATAGTATGTGGTATTCTGTGACCTACTTCTTATATTAAGCATCATGTTTTCAAAGTTCATCTGTGTTGTAGCATGTATCAGAACTTGGTTTCATCTTATGGCTGAATAACATTCCATCATATGTATACACATTTTGTTTATGCATTCATCACTTCATGAATGCTTGGCTTGTTTCTGACTTTGGGCTATTGTAAATGCATGCTGCTTTAAACATTTACATACAATTATTGGAGTGGATGTATGTTCTCTTGTGTATATACCTAGGAGTAGAATCGCTGGGTATATGTTAACTATATGTTTAAGCGTTTGAGGAGCTTCCAGGCTGTTTTCCAAAGTGGCTGTACCACTTTTAAATTCCCACCAGGAGTATACAAGGGTTCTGATTTCTCCACATACTCACCCACGTTTGTTATCTGACTTATTTGTATATGAAGTAGCATTTCATTGTGCTTTTGATTTGCATTTCCCTGATAACTCATGATGCTGAGCATTTTTTCATGTGTCATGGGTCATTTGTATGCCTTCCTTGGAGAAATGTCTATTCAGATCTTTGTGCATTTTTTAATTGAGTTATTTGGTCTTTATTACCGAGCTGTAAGTGTTCTTTACATATTCTATATATAAGTCTCTTATCAAATACATAATTTGCAAATATCTTATTCCATTCCATAGATTGTCTTTTCACTTTTAAACAGTATCCTTCAAAGTACAAAATATTTTAATTTTGATGAAGTCCAATTTATCTATTTGTTTTCTTTTGTGGCTTGTGCTTTTGGTGTTATGTTATATTTAAGAATCCAGTGCCAAATCCAAGGTTGTGAAGATTTTCCCCTGTTTCCTCATAATAGTTTTATAGTTTTAACTCTTAGATTTAAATCTTTGATCCATTTGAATTAATTTTTATATGGTGTAAGATAAAGGTCCAACTTCATTCTTTTACATGTGGCTATCCAGTTGTTCCAGCACTATATGTTAAAAAGATTCTTCCGACCGGGAACGGTGGCTCACTCCTGTAATCCTAGCACTTTGGGAGGTCATGGTGGGTGGATCACCCGAGGTCAGGAGTTCAAGACCAGCCTGGCCAACATGGTGAAAACCCGTCTCTACTAAAAATACAAAATTAGGCCAAGCACAGTGTCTCACGCCTGTAATCCCAGCACTTTGGGAGGCCAAGGCGGGCGGATTGCCTGAGCTCAGGAGTTCACGACCAGCCTGGGCAACACAGTGAAACCCCATCTCTACTAAAATGCAAAAAATTAGCCAGGCGTAGCAGCATGCACCTGTAGTCCCAGCTATTTGGGAGGCTGAGGCAGAAGAATTGCTTGAACCCGGGAGGCAGAGGCTGCAGTGAGCCGAGGTTGCGCCACCGCACTCCAGCCTGGGTGACAGAGCAAGACTCCGACTGAAAAAAAAAAAAGATTCTCCTTTCCCCCATTGAAGGACATTAGCATTCTTCTCAAAAATCAGTTGACCACAGTGCACATGGATATATTTCTAGACTCTCACTTCTATCCCATTGATCTGTATGTGTACTGCTGTGCCAGTACCACACTGTCTTGAGGGCTATTGCTTTGTACTAAGTTGAAATCAGAAAGTGTGAGTCCTCCAATTTTGTTCTTCTTTTTCAAGATGATTTTGGCTATTCTCGTCCCTTGTTATTTCATATGAATTTCAGTCAGTTTGTCAATTTCTATAAAGATGCCAGCAGGGATTCTGATAGGGATTTTATCGAATCTGTAGAGGAGTTTGGAGAATATTGCCATTTTGACAACATTAAGTCTTCTGATCCATGAGCATGGAATATCCATTTATTAAGATCTTGTTTAATTTCTTTCAACAATATTTTGTAGTTTTCAGAGTATAAGTTTTCCACTTTTTTGTTAATTTCATTTCTATGTATTTTATTCATTTTGATACTACCGTAAAGGGAATTGATTTCTTGATTGGATTTTCAGATTGTACATTGCAAGTATTTAGAAATATAATGGATTTTTGTATATTGATCTTGTATCCTACAACCTTGTTGAGCTTATTTATTAATTCTAATAGTTTTCTTTATTCCTTAGGATTTTCTATATACAAGATCATTTCATCTGTGAACAGAGATGGTTTTGTTTCTTTTCTTCCAATCTGGATGGCTTTTATTCCTTTCTCTTACCCAATTGCCCTGGCTAGATCCTCTAATATCATGCTGAACGAAAGTGACAAAAGCAACATCCTTGTCTTATTTCTGATATTCAGGGGAAAGCATCTAGCCTCAACATTAATATGATATTAACTGTAGACTTCTCACAGATACTCTTTGCCAGACTGAGGAAGCTCCCTTCTATTCCTAGTTTGTTGAGTGTTTTTATCAGGGAAGTGTTTTGGATTTGTCAGATATTTTTTCTGCATTTAATGATATGATCATGGACTTTTGGTTTTCATTCTGTTGTTATGCTGTATTATATTCATTGACCCACCAACATCTTGACCATGAGCTTATGGGACACACTGAGCCAGACCAAACAGCTAATCTGCTCCTGCATTCTCAATGCACAGAAACTATATGATATAATAAATGCTGTTTCTTTCTTAAGCTGGTGAATTTTAAGGTAATTTGTTATAAAGAATAGATTACAAGGATAGCATTGTTATCATTGTTTTATACATGAAGCAACTGGCATTTGGAGTATTTACTTATCTCACAAACCTGCTCTGGGTTAGAGTTGGTAGTGGAAGTGATTTGAACCAGATCTTCTGACTTAAATCATGAATTTTCCTCCACAAACTTCTATCTTTAGTGACTTGGCCAAGTTTACCACAAATTGTTATCTCTTTGGTTTGCAGGCCCATTTCATATATTGGACAGGTAGTTCACTGCACAGGGCAAGTGGCTGATGGGGCAAATGGTGACTGATACCTGACCTGTGCTACTTTTTCACATGTGCACAAAGGCATTGCATAAAGCCTGTTGGGTTGTTTCAATAAAATAATATAACTAGAAAAAGTTTTGTATTTCTCTAGTTTCTAGTTTCACATGCCATCAACAAATATTATTCAATGAGACTTGTCCCACTCAGAAAAATTTTTAAATCCGTGGCAAGATTCGTTCTCACTACCCTCTGTTCTCACCACCATCACCTTCCCCAACAATGCCACCCACAGCCTCTTCCTCAGGATCTGGCTCTTAGGAAGGAGAAAACTAGGGAAAATACCTGCCTGTATTGAGGGTCTTCTGTGTGCTGAAACATGACTGGACACCTTACACACTCAATTGTAATGTACAATTGTAACTACATAATTTATCTCCATGAGTTTGACAGGCAGGTATTATTATCCCCATTTTACAGAAAGTAAACCCACTGAGAGAGGTCAAATAACTTATCCAAGTCACACAGATGGTAAATGGTGGAAGCAGGGTTAGAACACAAGTCCATTTGATTCCAAAAACAATGCTCTGCTCACCATATCTTGCTGTTTCATCTGACTAACAAATTTAAAGGTGATGTCCCATGAGGAACATTGACGTTCCCATAGAGAACTACTGCTGAACAAACAATCTTAAGACCAAAATAAATTTATCTCAAATGCTGGACTGTCGAGCCTTAACATATGGGATGATTTTGGATGTTAAGAACTCCCAACACCCTTCAAAGCATATCACATGAATGACCTCTTTGACTTAAGGATAGCCCCACTGACCAGTCCCTATGGATACAAACCTACAGTCCACTAAAGTCCACGTCCTGGGTCTCAGAGGATGGTTTACTTTCTAACTCTGCAATGGAAGGAAAGACCTACTAATACAGTTAGGCAGACGTTCATTCATTCCTTCAGCCAATATTTATTGGAGCTCAAAAAAGCAACATCCTTGTCTTGTTTGTATCTGGTACGTGATAGGCCCAGAGGATAGCACTAAACATGGCGGACATGTTCCCTGAGGTCATGGCGCTCAGAATATGATGAGCTCCTTAACTTGCCCTTACCCTCTTACAACACACACACACACACACACACACACACACACACACACACACGGCTACCTGAAGTGGGAAAGAAACTATTCACATAGCTATCTTATAACCCCTATAGTAGAAGACTCAATTGATGGGGCAGAGCTTGGGGGTTTAAAAGTAAGAAGTAACTAAGAAAGTTAAAGCAATGCTTCCAGAAACTTTTCTCACCTTCTCAGGTGAACAACCGGTGCACATTGACACAGATGCCTCTAAGAAGCTGCACAGGGGCCAGAGGAAGAGGCTCCGACCATTGCTCTCCCCTCACCTGCAGATCAAGAGAAGCACATGGCTAGGAGAAAGAGCACTGAGAAGAGCTGACCCTTAGGAAAACTTGGCTTTAAAATCAGGAATGTTCGCTTGTTATTGCCACAGTCTGACTAGGGAATCTCAGGAGGTGGCAGGGTTTGGGTTCATTTTAGAACAACATGTAGAAAGAATTGACGGGCCACCCACAACCTTATCTGAACCTGTAATGTCTACAAAATTGGGCAACAAAGTTTAAAGAAACAGCTTTTTCCTTACAGATTTTTGGTGCCAAGACCCCTTCTGATCCAATTGTAACTAAGTAAATATAGAAGCCAAGAAAAATTAAATGGAATTTTTGGAACTTGGTTCTGGGTGTGCTGCAAGCTGAGGACAGAAATATTTGGACTGATGAAAGTGGGGTGTCGGCTTGTTTGCTTTAGGGTCCTTCCCATTCTACAGAACTCTGGCTAGTGTTAGAGTCAGACTGGCTTCCAGGCTCCTTGGAAAGACCAAAGTTCAGAGTGATCTGTCCAAAAACCTCTCCTTTTACAGTGTATCATACGGAGAAAATTAGGTGACAGCCCCCTTTTAAGACAGAACTGCTTCAAAAACTCCATGTACCAGAAAAACTGGTTCGAAAAGTGGAATTTGAAACCATGTCAAAGAAACAGATGCACAAGTACTGATAAGGTAAGAGTGTGGTCTGTCTCCAGGGCTGCCGCAGAGAGCAAAGGAAAAGCAGTAAGCAGGGAGCTAGGCCTGCTTCTGCCTGCAGCCTGAGGAGCTCAGCTTTCAGGCCCCATAAACTGGGTTCTGAAAAAGCTTCAGTTTAGAGAAAAAGATCCTGATAGATGAACTGGCTTAGATAGAAGGTAGGTAGGTAGGTAGGTAGATAGATAGATAGATAGATAGATAGATAGATAGATAGATAGATAGATAAGATATAGATTGATGATAGATTAAATAGATGATTGATAGATTATAGATGACAGATAGACAAATAGAGAAAGAAAGAAAGAAAGAAGAAAGAAAGAAAGGAAGAAAGAAAGAAAGAAAGAAAGAAGAAAGAGAAAGAAAGAAAGAAAGAAAGAAAGAAAGAAAGAAAGAAAGAAAGAAAGAAAGAAAGAAAGAAAGAGAAAGAAAGAAAGAAAGAAAGAAAGAAAGAAAGAAAGAAAGAAAGAAAGAAAGAAAGAAAGAAAGAAAGAAAGAAAGAAAGAAAGAAAGAAAGA
>NW_012104599.1:563346-565073 GCF_000951045.1 Mandrillus leucophaeus
GAAAGAAAGAAAGAAAGAAAGAAAGAAAGAAAGAAAGAAAGAAAGAAAGAAAGAAAGAAAGAAAGAGGGAGGGAGGGAGGGAGGAAGGGAGGGAGGGAGAAAAGAATGTTGGAAGCCAGATCAAGACAGAGAGAGATAGACAAAACATGTATAGCATGAGAAATCCTGGTGGGATAGAAAGAATGCTGCCTTGGGAGTTAGGAGAAATGACTTCTGGTCTAGGTTACCACTAGTTCTGATGTGATCATAACCTGTAAGTCTCTCTTTTTTTCTTAAGTGCTCTCTAAGGACCTTTAAGTCCAACATTAGTTGGCTCTCTGATTGCAAGGAAGCTCTACAAGATGCCTACAGTTGCCTTTAATGATCTTGTAACTCGCTCTACAGTCTCCTCTTCATGGGAAAATGGAGTTTTATGGAGAGATCAACCTGGGAACTATTAGATCCTCTCTATGCTTGGAAGATCCTTGTAACCCATCACACAGAGCAATTCAGAGAAGAAAATTTGCACATTGTGCTCCAAAGAGGACTACCCTGTGCCCTGGGTCATTATAATCACCCCCAAAATGAGAATAATAAAAGCATGTTGTTATTGAGAACTCACAATGGGTTAGATATGGAGCCCAGCATTTTATACATATTAACTCATTTAATTTCCAGGACAGTCCTATGAAATTGGAACTAATATCAATCTCATTTTACAGGTTAGGAAACTAAGGCTGAAAGAGGTTAAGGGAGTTGTCCAAAATCATGTTGCTGCTAATAGCAGAAGCTGACTTCAACATCAGTGCTTTGAAGCACTATGCTGTTAAAAATGGAGACCAAGATGAAGACCCTGTTGGGGTCTGAAGACCCATCAGAGAAGGAAGAAGAAGCTGTAAAAGTAGTGAACTGCATTGTCTAGCATACAGTAGCTACTCAATAAAAACAGGAATCTAGAGGGATGCCTCAGAGACACTTTAGAATAGGTTGGCCACACACAGAGTTATTAAGGAGCAGTGGCTCTTAGGGACAGAGGAGGAACATACTGAATAACTCTCCAAAGCAATGATGAAACCAGGTCAATGACTACTGGCAGAGTGAGAGAAAGATAAACAAGCAGGTCCCAATAGACAGAATGAGGGGCACATGTCGCAAGGGGAACTGCCAGAAATCCATGCCACGTTCCAAGAGTCTGTCTGCATTGCTTAATGGTTCTAGGACTATGTGAATGGATCTTATATACTGCTGAATTCCTGGTGTAAAGCTTTAAAAGTGTCAGTTCTAGGTCGAGTGAGCTGAAAGAAAGCTCTGCCTCCAACTTCTGAGGTCAGTTCTCCCTCATATTTGTGCCTATTTCTTATGGCAGGGAAGAAGGAAAGAGATACCTGCTGACATTTCAATACATTTTCCCCTAGAACATTTGACTAAGTCTCCCCCACATTCCTCTTCCCTATGGACCTGTAGCCTTTGCCTTCTAGCCCAGTATCTCCAAAATCCAAACCCTTCCTTCCACTCCTTTGTCCACATGGCTTGTTTCTTTTGAAAAACCTTCACATCTCCCTAAACAAGAATGGTTGCCTGCCAGCAACAAGGAAGCCCTGCTGTCTCTCAAAAAGGATCTGGAAAGGCTGGTCTATGGGACAGAAAGAAAATCAGTCCTGTGATGAAGGCATGTAAGGGCAGACACCAACCACGAGCCAAGGGCAAGCACACTGCCTCTCATGAGGAGGGAGGGGAGGGAGGAAGAA
>NW_012104599.1:565162-605881 GCF_000951045.1 Mandrillus leucophaeus
GAGGGAGGGAGGGAGGGAGGGGGAGGGAAGAAGGGAGGGAAGAAGGGAGAGAGGGCAGGACAGGAAGGAGGGAAGGAGGAAAGGAGGGACAGACACAGGGAGAGAAGAAAGAAGGGAGGGAGGGAGGGAAGGATTACCTTGATGTATAGTTACATCTGATCTGAGGATTTGGAGACCTCAGACCATCCTCAGGGCCTGCCAGCAGTCTTTGAAATTTTTTTCTATAAAATGAGTCAATAATACATTCTGTTAATGACCTTGATGGACACTCTGTGCTGTTTTGTTTTTTCAGCCCTAAGTCCTTTAAAAATCTTCTGCTGAGTGGTCCCGATACCCATCCCACTTTATCTCTCTCCACTCCCAAGCGGGATCCTCTACCCCAGTGAAGTCATCCTTGCCTGGTCTTATTACTGTCTTATCTCACTGTCTTTTTTTAGAATTGTGTATCAGTCTGTCTCTCAAACTACAATATAAACCTAAAGGCTAATGTACTAGATTTCCTATTTGTCCCTCCAGGTCCACTTTCCGCCTTCTCCATCCTTCCCTAGGGAGGCTGAATTCTTCAGTTCCCCACCAACGCACCTTGGGTCCCTTGCACCTGTGGCTGCTGGTGGGTGTGACCAATGGGATGCGCAGATGAAAGATTGGAGGGTAAGAAGAGAGAGAGCCCAGGTATTTACTCCCTCCTGCCAGGCCATGCTTTGAGCAGTGGTTGTGTTCTTCTACTAAATGCCATAGCTCCTATCCAATATCCCCTCTCTGATAGCCACAGCTGTCTGCAGATCTGGTAGCCACTCCTTCCCTGTGCCCGTTCAGGCTGAGAGGTATAAGGATTTCCACATTGTTAATCCCTGCATACTGCACCATCCCTTCCTGGTTCTCAGACTTACCCCACAGCTTTGTAAAGTGTTCACTCATTAAATCCCCTGTCAGGTATTTATTCATTGTGGATTATTCACTTAGTGTGAAGCTGACACCGTGCTAGGCACACGCCAGTTTCGTGGTGGACTTGAGCCCTGTGTCACCTCTCCCTCCTTCCTGCAAGGGCCCTGGAACTCCAGCCCCAGCCCTATAGAGGCGCCTGCTACCCAATTCTTTTCCCTTTGCTAATTCTACTGAAGGTGATTGATCTATCTTTGGGTTTAGGCTTAGAAATCTCTCTTACAATGTAAATATGGCTTCTAGAAGTATACTCTTGTCTTGCTCATTATGGAAGTGAATGAGCTTGTCAAACTTGTTGGAAAGAGCGGGTAAATATAGCATATTTTGAGAGCCTGCCATTTACTTGCCATTATTGAAGTGTTATTGCTTCTGTGAATCCCTCAAGAGACAGTGCAGTAGATGTTGCTTTAGGTTCTGAAGAGGGAGGGGAAGCTTGGTCATGGCAGTACTAAGGAGGGCGCTGAGGGTGATGAGTGCAGGGCTGTGCAGACGGGAGAGTAAGTGGAGGGGGTTGTGCCCAAAGATAGGGAAAGGCCCTGAAAGGAAGCTGAATTCATTCACATATTTGTGTGGGACTGGCCTGGCCCACCCACTTCCTTCCTCCTCCTCCTTCCTGCCTGCCACTACTTCTCTACATGAACCACTACTTCCTCCTCTTCTTTTCCTACTGTTTTCACTCACATATGTAAGATTCAGGTTACACAGGAAGCCCATGTTCACTATTGCCTAAAAACAAGATGCCAGGTACCTCTTATGTAACATCCAAACACAGGAGGCTCTGGGAAAAAAAGTAAGGAATCTGCGAAAGTAGTTCCGTAAGAGCCCTGATATTTATGGCTCTGCCTGGAATGAGTGAATGTCACATGGATGGAACCCTAAGAGGCAGGATAGCTCCATGTTATACGCTCAAGAAACCTGGAGGGCTACTGTGATCACAAATTGGGATGACCTTTCCTTTCTCCAGCATTTAAATTAGAACCAGTGAGAATCAGATCACAGAGATCATGTCTATGAGTATGGAGTATGGGGATTAAGGACTCCAGAGGAGCCCCTGCCACCGTGACATGATTCTCTGAGGCATGGGCCTCATTGCCACCAGGGATGGGGGATAAGCAAGGGTGTCAGGTCTCTGAGCACAGGTACAGTGCTGCACTCTTGCGAGTGGGATTTGTGGCAGAGGCCGCTAGTTGCCCACTGCCGTTCCTCTCTATTCTCATCATACCAACTGGAGAAATCACAATATTTTCCAGCTTCCACTAAGCTCTGGCCAATGTGCTATAAACAGAAGCAATATGTGGCACTTCCAGGAAATCTCTTTGTAAGTCCATTGTCAGATGCCATTTTTTTCCCCTCCTCCATTGATCCTTCCTTCTTTCTCCTGGTTAAAATGTGGATGTGATGGCTGGAGTTTGAGCAGCCACCTTAGACTATTAGGTGGAAGCCACATGCAGAGGGTAAGGGTATTTAGACAGAAATCTGAATCCCTGACAGTTTGTATGATCATATCAACCCTGGACTGCTTATCTCTAGACTTCTTCTATTTAAAAAGAAAATAAATTTCTACTTTGTCTATGACACTATTATTTTGGTTTCTTTGTTATATGTGACCTGATCTTATTCTAACTGACAAAAAAAAATCTCTCCAGGCTTTAGGTATAACATAAGTTGTCTTAAATAAATGCTTGCTCAGAAATTCCACTGTCATTTCCTTAATTTTTTCCAGAGGTGTCTCAACATGGAAGCCACTTTCTCCTTCTTTCTAGGGAAGTGGAGGCAGTATTTCCATGGTCCTTGAAGATGTGCATTTCATGGTCTGAATGACAAGGGAGAAAATGGAATATCATTTAGATCCCATCCTGATTCAAGGGTTCCCTGGGGGCAGCTGTGCCACAGTATAACTATTAAACAGAAACATCAGACCCCCCTACATTTAGAACCAACCTAGAGATTAATAGCAATTTGATGTCTGCAGATTACTTGGTGATCCTTAGATAAAAGAGGCTCAGGAAACAGAAACACATCCGTGTCTTCAGCTAGAAAAAAACACTCACCGGGTCAGAGCCCACACAACACAATTGTGATGGAGAATAATAGATCTGGCCATTTCGGGAAGTAGCTGGCAGTGGAGGGAAGTGGCGAAGGAAGAGGAGAGAGGCTGGAGGGTGGGGCTGACAGGGAGTGGACACAGTGTTCCTGACCACTCTTTCCTCCAGCTGTGCCCACCATGGGGTGTGCTTTCAGTCCCTGCATGGTCTCCACTGCCATCATCCCTGCCCCAACATAAACTCCAGTTTATTCTCTGAACTAGCCATGTTCTTCCAGAGCAACAAGTCTTTGTGCATGCTGTTCCCTGTGTTTAGGACGCTCTTAACCCTCCACAAGTGTGAATAATACCTCCTCTGCCTTCCAGGATTTCCTCAGGCAGAGTTAGACCCCTTCTCCTCTACGCTTCCAAAGCACTTTGCCTTCAAGCAAATTTCAATCTTTAGGGACAGCCAAGGGACTGCATCATATGCATACTTGAGTTGCTTTAATTTAACTATGCATGCTCAGTAAACAGAAAAGAAAGGAAAGAGAAAGAAATCTCTTTATTCCCCATCCTCTAAAAAAAAAAAAAACCTTATATATTATTTTTATAAAAACGTTTTAAAAGGAGGTTCTAGCTGAAAATAAAGGAAGCTACTTAGAGTCGATTTATGGGATTTTTGAGGGAGGAGTTTTCTGGACTGTTTGTCACCTCCCTTTCTGTGCTGACTTTGGACTAAGTTCGAACATGATGTGACTCCTCTGCACAGCATCCGGGGATGGCTTTTTGGAGTGGCTCCCTTCTCTCAGCTGTGAGCTTTGGAAGGGCAGGAACTGGTGATATTCACCTGGGGATCTTCTGGGCCTAGCACAGTGCCAGGCACGCAGTTAGTGTTCAAGAAATGTTTGTTGAAAGAAAAGATGGATGATTCCAGTGTTTCCCACTGGCTGTACCATAGTTAGAATCTCAGGGAAGCTGTTTCACTCAGCGTACCTCTACCACAGCCTTGCAAACTGACATCCAACCCCATCTCTGAAGACTTAAACCCAAGCTACTCACTTTCCAAAGCAGCCCACATCACTGCAGATACATACCATTGTCAGCAGACAAGGGACATGCAGGATGCCCATCATGGTGCCATGAGCACAAGGAGCTTAAGTGACTTCTGCTGCTGCTGCCACCACTGATGATGAGTCAGTAATGCAATCAGAAGCCTTATGTTCTGAGTTAATTACACTGGCTTTCTGTCATCAGGGTTTGGGAAACTGTCAGGTATTAAGGGCCCATTCCATTCTCAGCCATGCTGCTGAGAAGTCAATCTTTCGAACACGTCAGTTCTCCAGAGATCAGACTTCTGAAATTCTCAGAATGACTATGAACCTGGCAGTAACAATGCAATCGAAGGGGAAAAAACTGGCATCTGACAACTGTCTTATAAAGAGATTTCCTGGAAGTGCCACACATTACTTCTGCTTATAGCACATCGGCCAGAACTTAGTGGAGGCATCACCCGTAACTGTAGACAAGGAGTGATGAGGACCTGCAGGTGGCAGTCAAGAATGGCTAAGAAATTCGGCCTTTAACCTGAAAAAGACAAGAAACCATTAAGGGTCAGATCTGCATTTTAGAAAGGTCACTTTAGCTATAGTGGAGACAGTGGATTCATTGGGTTCAAACTACAGGCAAGAAGCCCAGAGAGAAGAGAGTTGTTATGGTCGTGCACCGGAGGGCTGCCAGTCACTGAACCAACTAAAGGCAACTGGGGAAGCGAAGTAGGCATGAAGGCCTATGATGAGAAGACTCGATGAGGAATTAGATGTAGGACAGGATGAAGGATTGATGTAGGACCGGATAAGGGATTGGATGTGGTCCCAGCTGAGGGATTGGATGTAGGACCAGATGAGGGATTGGATGTAGGATGGGATGAGGGATTAGATGTGGGGCTGGATGAGGGATTGGATGTAGGACTGGATGAGGGATTGGATGTAGGATTGGATGAGGGATTGGATGTAGGACGGGATGAGGGATTAGATGTAGGACTGGATGAGAGATTGGATGTGGGACCAGATGAGAGGTTGGATATAGGACGAGATGAGGGGTTGGATGTAGGAGCAGATAAGGGATTGGATGTAGGGCCGGATGAGGGATTAGATGTAGGATGGGATGAGGGATTGGATGTAGGACCAGATGAAGGATTGGATGTAGGACAGGATGAGGGATTGGATATAGGACCGGATGAGGGGCTGGATGTAGGATGGGATGAGGGATTGGATGTAGGATGGGATGAGGGATTGGATGTAGGACGGGATGAAGGATTGGACATAGGACCGGATAAGGGATTGGATGTAGGACGAGATGAGGGATTGGATGTAGGAAGGGATGAGAGATTGGATGTGAGACCGGATGAGGGATTGGATGTAGGACAGGATGAGGGATTGGATGTAGAATGGAATGAGGGATTGGATGTAGGATCAGATGAGGGATTGAATGCTGGACAAGATAAGGGATTGGATGTAGGACTAGATGAGGGATTGGATGTGGGACCAGATGAGAGATTGGATATAGGACCAGACGAGGGATTGGATGTAGGACTGGATGAGGGATTGGATGTAGGGCTGGATGAGGGATTAGATGTGGGATCAGATTAGGAATTGGATGTAGGGCCAGATGCAGTATTGGATGTATGACTGGATGAGTGATTGGATGTAGAGCCAGTTGAGGGATTGGATTTAGGGTCGAATGAGGGATTGGATGCAGGACAGAATGAGGGACTGGATGTGGGACTGAATGAGGGATTGGATGTAGGACTGGATGAGGGATTAAAGGATGGGATGAGGGATTGGATGTAGGACGGGATGAAGGATTGGATGTAGGACTGAATGAGGGATTGGATGTGGGACCGGATGAGGGATTGGATGCAGGACGGGATAAGGGATTGGATGTAGGACGGGATGAGGGATTGGATGTGGGACAGGATGAGGGGTTGGATGTGGGATGGGATGAGGGATTGGATGTAGGATGGGATGAGAGATTGGGTGTAGGATGGGATGAAGGATTGGATGTAGGACGGGACGAGGGATTGAATGTAGGACCGGATGAGGGATTGGATGTAGGACAAGGTGAGGGATTGGATGTAGGAAGGGATGAGGCATTGGATGTGGGACGGGATGAGGGGTTGGGTGTAGGACAGGATGAGGGGTTGGATGTAGGATGGGATGAGGGATTGAGTGTGGGACCGGATGAGGGATTGGATGTAGGGTCGGGTGAGGGATTGGATGTAGGACAGGATGAGGGATTGGATGTGGGACCGGATGAGGGATTGGATGTGGGACTGGCTGAGGGATTGGATATAGGACCAGATGAAGGATTCGATATAGGACCAGATGAAGGATTTGCTGTCAGCAGGTGAGGAGAAGGGACCATCTAAGGGGACACCTGGGTTTCTGGCTTGGGTAACAAATGAGTGGTGGTGCAAATCACTGACAAGCAGCTCCATGGAGAAGTTAATGCCCCATCCAGAGTATCCACTAGTGGGATGAGAAGGGAAGAAGTCAGAGCCTCCCATCCCTCCAGATCCAATTCTCCACAACAGTCAGGTGCACGTAGCCATTCTACTGCTGTCTGCAATCTAGCCCTCAGGCATCCTCAAGTCCTGCAAGGGTCAAGGGTCACCCCAAAGAAGACAGGGCAAATATTTGACAATCAAGGAGAAACCCAGTTAGAAACAGAAGACAGACCTTGCCTGGAGTCTGACTGGCCAAGGACCACATAACTCCTCTGCAGCCTTACCACTGCCTGAGAGTTTCTTTGTCCATTTACAAGAAATCATGGAACTGAGGATGGATCCACACAGTCCTCAGTCTAATGAACTTATAAAATATACACCAGGTGCCAGGTACTAGCTAGATAATAAGGGTTCAGGGTTTAAAAAGCCCTGTCAATCCAGTGGGGGAGGATGGCTCCTGCAAAAATCTATGGTTCAGCGTGTGGACTATAAGAGTACAAACCAACAGAAAGGCTCGGTGTCAAAGACCCTGACTGGAACAAGAAAGATAGAGACAGGAAGGATCAACCCACTAACTTTTCAGACAGAGAAAACACTGGTGCTTCTTGATGGCAACCCAGAAGAGAGGACCAAGAGGCCAGGGGCAGCAAGTTAGGAAACTAGATAGAAAGGGAAAGAAGGACCCAGCAATGGGAAACAGCGTGGAAACCTACTCCTGGCAAAGGCAGGGATGTCTTTAAGAACCAGGACCCAGAGGAGTCAGAGACAGGAGATCTGAATAGCACAGAACTTCAGAGAGAGGATGTGGACACCTAAACAGAAAGAAAGATGACAAAAGTAGCCAGGCATGGTGGCTCTCCCCTGCAATCCCAACACTTTGGGAGCCCAAGGCAAGAGGATCGTTTGAGGCCAGGAGTTCGAGACTAGCCTGGGTAACATAGTGAGACTCCATCTCTAAAAAAAAAAAAAGAAAAAGAAAAAGAAAATTGAAGAAGAAGAAAGAAAGATGAAAAAACAACACCTGCCCCCTGGCCATTTTGTGACTACAAGTGGGAAAAAGAGCATCTTTCTCGGGTGATATGGGTGATATTGGTAGAAGCAGGCACCATGAGTGGTAGAAAGTGGAAAGCTGGAGTGATTGCAAAAAACTAAGTTAACCAGAACAGAGAAATAGAAGTGAGAGAAGACAAGAAGGTAGGTGGTAGTGTAGAAGAGGACTGAGAAGAAGACAGGTCAAGGAAGGTGTCTGGTGGGCATTTACTAAATGAAGCTATGAGGCTGGCAATGATGATAACGCCATTGGTGAGTTTGAGAGGAAAGGCAATATAGCCAAGGGTAGGTAAATGCTTACTCTTGTAAAAACATTTTCCATGGTGTGGTGACTCACCTCTGTAATCTCAGCACTTTGGAAGGCCCAGGCAAAGGAATCACTTGAGGCCAGGAGTTCAAGACCAGGCCTAGCAACATAGTGAGACCATGTCTCCACCAAAAATTTAAAAAGTTAGCTGGGCATGGTGACCTGCACCTGTAGTCCCGGATCCTTGAACCCGGGAGGTTGAGGCTGCAGTGAGCTGTGATTGCATCATTGCACTCCAGCCTGGGTGACAGAGCAAGACCTCATCTCGTTTAAAAAAAAAAAAAAAATCCATGGAGAAAAACTATCATCCTTCTCATAGTATTTGCACTGGTGGTCTCACCAGCCACAGCTGGGTGGACCTTGGGACCCTGCCTGGTGTGGTTCCTTCTAAGTTGTGCAGTCCAGTGGTGTTCAGGCGGCATCTATTCCATAACAAGGAGCCTGAGCCAGAAGGTAATCAATGAATAGCTTCTTTCATCTAGAACAGAAGTCAGCAAACTACAGTCCCTTGTCTCTACCAGCAGAGCCCATCCAACCCACTAGGTATCTCCTGCCTGCACCAGTTTTCATTTTTATAAAAAGTTGCTGTGCATGGTGGTTTATGCCTGTAATCCCGGCATTTTGGGAGGCCAAGGTGGGTGGATCACCTGAGGTCAAGAGTTCGAGACCAGACTGGCCAACATGGTGAAACCCCGTCTCTACTAAAAATACAAAAAATCAGCTGGGCATGGTGGCACGCGCCTGTAATCCTAGCTATTTGAGAGGCTGAGGCAGAAGAATCGCTTGAACCCAGGAGACGGAGGTTGCAGTGAACCAAGATCATACCATTGCTCTCCAACCTGGGCAAAAAAGAGCAAAACTCCATCTCAAAAAAAAAAAGAAGTTGTATTGGCACACGGTCATACCCATTTGCTTATGCATTGTGTCTGGCAGCTTTGGCTCCCCTAGACAGCAACGTTGAGTCATTGTGACAGACAGTGTCCTGCAAAGCCTAAAATACTCACTCTGTGGCATTTTATGGAAAAAATATGTCAACCTTTGGTCTAGAAATTCTTACTCTAAAAAATCAATAGAACCTGAAAGTGTGCTTCCTGACATCATTGGTTTACATTTTGGTGCAAGCACCTTAACTAGTTGTAACTGGTAGCAGTTTCTGGCCAGGCTTCTGTGATGGACTTCGAGCAGTGCTGTCCATAGAGCAGTGGGGAAGGACAGCTACAGCTTACCTGTGGATTCAAAGGTCAGGCTCCAAGGAGGCGAAGCCACCGTCCTTCCCTCCATAACAGACAGACGTCCTGGACACCATACTTAAAAGATACTCAGGAGCTACAGAGCAGAGGCCCTGCCTGCAGGTTATTTTGATGAGAGAAGCATGTATGTGTGTTTATGCTTGTTTGTGTTCATTATAATTAGACTGCTCACTCCTCTGGGTAAAACTTGTTTAACCATCAACTTCTGAGGATACATTTCGTCACTAAAGGTAAATAAAATTATAACAGGAAACCACCAAAATCTTTACTAGGAAAGGAAAAAACTATTTATTTTCATTCTATGGAAATTTTTGTGAAGTAGTAGATAATAATAATGTGGAGGTAATTTGTCCAATTTCTCCCGATTTTAGCATCTGATTAATTTCCTTGAGCTTTGCAAACTGTCCTAGGTCAGGGTGGTGTTGTTTGCTTTATTTCTTGGGACACGTGTGTTTTAAATCAGGAATGGTAAGTTGTTTCAGAAATGTAGTTGGTTATATTATAAGAGGATAACAAAGAAGCCTCCTTACTCCATCTATCCATCTACCCATCCATCTATTCACCCATCCATCCATCTATCCATCCATCCATCCATCCATTCATTCATTAGCGAACACTTACCTCATGCCAGGAGCTGTGCTAGGTACTAGGGGTAAGTGATGAGAAAAATACACAGAAAAGGTTGTAGTCTGAGTAGGCTAGTGAGGAGAGGCCTCCTGCATGACTGAACACTGGCTTGGATCCTGATTCTACTCTAAACTAGTTGTTCAACTCAATCGTCTTTGGCCTGCTGGGCACACAGTGTTCCATGACACGGAGATGACCCTGCCAGAATGTGGTCACATTCGGACCGGATCCCTGGGCTGGCTCCGACTCATCTCACTGCCCTGACACCCCTATGGTACTTGACTCACTCCTCAGCCAGTCCGCAGGGAGGCGTGGGTGCCCGCAGGAGCTCTCCCACAGCCACACCTCCCCCAGCCTTACAGAAAGTCCCCTCAAGGACTCTCCTGTGTTCCAGCAACCAGCCCTTCCAGTTGAGCAGAAATTTCCTGCCCTGGCAATCAAGAGGCATTTTGTTTTGTTTTACTTTAAATGCACAGCACATCCCCAGGCAGCTCCACCCTCAGATCTAAGCCCTTTAAATCTATTCCTTTTGGACCTTTATTTCTATGCATGAGAAAGGGAAACTGGGAGAGAGGGTGGGGAGAGAACATAACAAAATAAGGGTCTCCTGTAAACACAGGAAGAGAAATTGAAAGGCCCCTTGCACCCCTTGTTCCATGTCTTTACGTTCTCCTCCCTTGAATATGTCACCTCCAATCACCAAAGGCTCTTGAGCTTGTGCCCAGCCTCCTCACCCCAGGGACCCTGGGCTGCATTAATTGAGCTGAAATATGTAAGGTCACAAGAGCTGGTAATAATTAAAGAATACCAGCAGACATCCGTGTCTTCAGACTAGAGCACATATGCTTACTGCTCTTCATTTAAAACTAATAACAATGTCATGCTTATATAATTAATGCCTCATTTATTAGGTCTAGTGGGAAATTAGCTATTCTACATAATTGATTCAGATTCTTGGAGCTTACAATTTGGGGAATGAAGTCATTTAAACATTTTAATTGTTATGGAAATCTTTCTAAATATATTGTATTATTCTCCACTTTTCTAAAGTTTACTCAACATAATCTATTACCTTCTATTAGGGCAGGACCATGTCTGTCATTACATACCCAGTGCCAGGTGGAGTATCCAGGCTTCCAGTATGTGTTTGTAAAAGAGATAATTATAACCTCCAATATTTAATTTTGATGAAGAAAAATAATGAACTCTTGGACTCATGAGTTCTGGAGAGCTCTTTGCCCTTACCTCAAATTAATACATTTTCTGCATTCTTATGTAATTCTCCTGGCTCCTCCCTCATCATAAAACTGCTAACTTCTAGCTTCTGTTTCTAAAGTTTCCCCCTGTCCCATTAATGTGCTGTTTCTAATCTTCTGTAGATCATAATTAAGCTCACTAGGTCATGCCTGAAATAAAAGTGAATAGTGTTGAAGAGATACAGAATAGTTCGAAGATTTTTTGATGTCCATGTTGGCCACCCAAAGGCCTTTTTTGCTTCCTGCTGGTTTCACCTGTGTTTCAGATGGCTGTGTCTGCCTTATGTGAATAATTGCCAGGTAAGTCAAATATTACTGTAAGAACTGCAGAAGAAATGCATAATAGATGCCTTCTACATTGGTTAGAATATCTCACCATATGTCATCCAGGAAAAAGATTGCTTCTAATTATAGAATCCGACATCTAAATTAACCGGTTCCTCCACACTTGGGAGTCAAAGCCAACCGGGAATCCCAGTCCAGACAAGTGGGAGCCCCTGACACATCTAAAGGCTACAATATTCCTCAAAAGTCCAGGGTAAACTTCTCCCAGGATTTGGTAAATCTTCCACTTGCTGTTGCTTTGGATCTGACAGTAATTCCCTCCCAGGTTCCAGGAGTCTCCAAATTTATCACCATAATCAATCTGGTAGGATTGAGTGTCCCACAGTCCAGTGAAATTGTAAGAATCTCTCCTTTATGCAAAAAGGATGCAATAATATATTCTGTCAAGCCACAAAGAGTTCAATGAAGACAGCAATGGACTGGTCCAAAGTAGGGAGGGAAGAAGTAGAGAAATGAGATGGATTTAGAATTAGACCCACTGGTTCCCACCCTTGCTGTGGCCTCTAATACCACACTGGTTCCAACGCAAACTGCTTAAACCATGAATTTTCTTCCCCCTACTTGGTCTGGTTTAGGGCCAGAGAGTTCTTTGTCGGTTGGAGTCAGGCAGGGCAGGGCCAGAAGGCAGAACTCTTAAGCTTCATCCCTGAGTCAGCAGCTGCCTCGCCAGATGACCTCAGACAGGTTGTCTGCACCTTTTGGGGTTCCAATTCAATATCTGTCAAACCAGCAATGAGTGTACCCCTCTGCTCATACCATGGTGCAAGATTTTGTTAATTGGTATCTGGAAAAGTTTGTATCTTCGGATGAAAGGGTTTATAAGTTTTGAGCTCTGTTCTTAGCTGAGGTCTTTGTACAGCTGGGTTTTATTGGCAATGGCAATGAGGCTTCTATAATTTCTCTTCGGAGAGTTAATTCTATAAGCCTGAGAGTGTCGTGGCAAATAGATGCATTTACAAACCTCTTTTATTTCCTTCTGACTAATTTTCCTTCTCACAGATGGTCAACATAGATTCATTCAACTCTAAGAAAAATTCTTTGAATAATTTTAATTCTAAAGATATTTGGGGGCCGGGCACAGTGGCACACACCTGTAATGCTAACACTTTGGGAAGCTGAGACAGGTGGATTGCCAGAGCTCAGGAGTTGGAGACCAGCCTGGGCAACACGGTAAAACCCCATTTCTACCAAAATACAAAATATTAGCCAGGCATGGCGGCAGGTACCTATAGTCCCAGCTACTCGGGAGGCCGAGGCAGGATAATCATTTGAACCCAGGAGGCAGAGGTTGCAGTGAGCCAAGATCATGCCACTGCACTCCAGCCTGGGTGACAGAGCAAGATTCCATCTCTAAAAAAAAAATACTGGTATTAACTAAATTTTTCAAAATAAAATTGTGGATTAAACATAGTAATAAATCTTGCTGGCTTAAAACATTTAATTTTGAATCTTTTAGAAAAGATCATGTTTTTTAAAGTGAATAGGTACCTTCTGACATTATCTTTTTTAACAACTTAATTGGGATATAATTGACATATAATAATATACGCTGTTTAAATTGTACAATTTGAACAATTCCGACATGCATAGACATCCATGTAACCATCAACACAATCAAGATAATGAATATATCCACTACACCTAAAACCGTTGGTGCACTTTTGTTAGGGCTCCCTGTCTCCCTTCCTCCATGGTTTGTATTTTCTAGAATTCTAGGGAAATAGAATCATGAAGCATGTGCTCTCTTTTGTCTGGCTTCCTTCTTTTTTTTTTTTTTTTTAGACAGAGTCTCTCTCTGTCACCCAGGCTGGAGTGCAGTGGCATGATCTCGGCTCACTGCAACTTCTTCCTCCTGAGTTCAAGCAATTCTCCTGCCTCAGCCTCCTGCGAGTAACTGGAATTACAAGCATGCACCACCATGCGCGGCTGATTTTTGCGTTTTTAATAAAGACAGGGTTTCACCATGTTGGCCAGGCTGGTCTCGAATTCCTGACCTCAAGTAATCCGCCCACCTCTGCCTCCCAAAGTGCTGGGATTGCAGGCATGAGCCACAGCGCCCTGCCAGGCTTTCTTCACTCAGTATAATTATTTGGGGATTCATTCATGTTGTTGGGTGTATCATAGTTCCTTCTTTTTTATTGCTGACCAAGATTCCATTGTGCAGATATTCCACAATGGTATATCTATTCCCTTGTTGACGGACATTTAGGCTATTTCAGACACAGCTACTACACACACAGCTGCTGTGGACATTCATGTACTAGGCTCTATATGGATCTATCCTTTCATTTCTATCAGGTAAATACTCAGGAGTGGAATGGCTGGGTCATGTAGTACAGGAAGTCCTTGTTTAACGTCATTCATAGCTTCTTGGAAATTGTGACTTTAAGCAAAACAACATATAACAAAATCAATTTGAACACAGGCTAATTGATATACACCAGAGTTAAATTCCTACAGCATATTTCTGATCACAAAAACATCACCAAACTTTTAAATAAAGACAAAAGCAATTCTAATATTAAACATTCAAATAAAAGTGGACCCAGCATGGTGGCTCACGCCTGTAATCCCAACACTTTGGGAGGCCGAGGTGGGCAGATGGCTTGAGTCCAGGAATTTGAGAACAGCCTGGGCAACATGACAAAACACTGTCTCTACAAAAAAATTAGCTGGGTGTCATGGCGCGTGCCTGTGGTCCCAGCTACTTGGGAGACTGAGGTGAGAGAATCACTTGAGCTCAGGGAGTCAAGGTTGCAGTGAGCCATGATCATGCCACCGCACTGCAGCCTGAGCGACAGAGCAAGACCCTGTCTCAAAAACATAAAAAAAAAAAGAATGAGTTATGCATACATTTATGAAAGATTAATAAAAACAAGTAAGATAGCTATTTACCCAATTATTCCAGTTCAGTGTCATGGGTGGCCAGAGCCTCTTCCAGGATCTCAGGGCACAAGGCAGGCTCCCACCCTGGACAGGATGCCATTGCATCACAGGGCACACTCACTCACACACTCACACACACACAATCAGAATGGACAAACTAGACACACCAATTCACCTAACGTGCACAGCTATGGGGTGTGGAAGGAAACTGGAATACCTGGAGAAAATCCACACAGACAAGGGGAGAAGCAGTAAACTCCACACAGACAACAGCCCCAGCCAGGAAATGATTATTTTTCCTCATCAGTGTTATAACAAAACTACATTGAATGAAATGACATTATTCAAGGACCTGCTGTACAATATTCACTTTTTATTAGATCCTGAACAAATACAT
Source organism: Mandrillus leucophaeus (assembly GCF_000951045.1). NCBI lineage: Eukaryota > Metazoa > Chordata > Mammalia > Primates > Cercopithecidae > Mandrillus > Mandrillus leucophaeus. The sequence continues at coordinate 579,754 of NW_012104599.1, forward strand.
AGTGTATTGTAGAAAGCATGACACATGTGAACCCTTATTTATAGTTCTTTGAACGCCTGCAAGTATTTATCATGGCAATAAAACATTGGCACTTTCTTCTTCTTTCCTTATGTTGTGTTAATAATAGAAAGAAATTGCTTCTGTGCTATGCAGTGCAATTGACAAAAATTCTTTTGCATTCCTTTTAACATGTCCTTGTAAGTGATTTTTTCTTCTTCTTCTTCTTCTCTTTCTCTGGTTCGCTCCAACTGATTGTCTGCTAAACAACACTAACTAACATTTCCAAGACTGGATGAGATAGTCTAGATGTGTTCTGAAAAGAATTGTATATCCATATTTCTTTTGTTCCCTTGTTTCTCAAATGGCAACGTTGACCCTACATCATGCTCCCTTGCCAAAGGCTGCCTTGTCCCCTACCTCAAAAGTGAAACTGCAAAGTGTAGCCAGACCCTCCCTCTGACTGCTGTGCTCTTGGCTGCTGTCTTCTCTCTCTCTTCTTTCACATGTCCCCAGACTCATCAGTTACTAATGCTGCAGTTGATATCTGACAAATTGCACACCTTGACTCCAACGCTTTCACAGATAAGTCTTCACTAAAAAGATACAGAAACTGTTTTTGACATAATTCCCAAGCTCTGAATCACCGTATTATCCTGTTAAATAAAATTACGTGGGAGATATTATCGAAGACAAAACCTGCGTTTTCACAGTTTTATGCAAAAAATAACTTTGTTCAATTGTTGCAGAAAAAATTTCGTGAGACTTTTAGAATCTTCACTCCAAACTCTCATTTTCTGTCCATCCCCTCTGCACTGCCTTCTCCTGCTTTCTTGCTGCTTTCTTCCTGCCTTCTTGCTGCCTTTTCTTCTTCCACTCTTCCAACTTCTTCTAAATTTTGGAGAAAATCATCCATCAAAGACTAAAGCAGATAATTCTGAAAAGAGTCTGGCTTTGGGACAACTGGTTTGCTATTGCAAGAGTTAGGTTTTATTACTCCCTACACAAAAATATAATTTAATATAGATTTTTAAAATTAAAACTATAACTACCAAAACCCTTAAAAAATTGAATTTGTAAAATAATATTCAATTATTTTATTTAATAAAATAACATTCAATTATTTTATTTAATAAAATAAAATAACATTCAATTATTTTATTTAATAAAATAAAATAACATTCAATTATTTTATTTAATAAAATAAAATAATATTGGGACAGGAGAAGTCATCCTAAGGAAGATGCAAGCTCTAGAATCCATAAAGAAAATTATTGACTATGTAAATTTTGCAGTTCTGTATGTGAAGGATATCATAACAAAGTTAAAAGGTAAGTGCCAGATTTGAAGAAAATACTTGCAATATAAATAAAAAGGGAACGATTATTCCCCTTAACATATATATATATAAAGCCTCCACATTGAATTAAACTTTAAGATTTGTGCATTTTACTATATGTAAATATTACCATAAAAAATAAAAAGGATTGTAAACAAATATTAAATTCTGTTATTGATAAGAATCTGAAATAGTATACTGAGATCTGCAACTTATTCTGAAATGCATAAAAAGAAGGTGGATTGATAAATGAATAAAAGGATGGATAGGTGAAAAGCTACGTAATAAAAGTCAAAATAGCAAAATGTTATTTATAAATTCTCGGTGGTGGATACATGGATGTTTATTATGTATGCAATTCTGTTAATTTTTCTGTATGCTTAAAAATTAATCATAAAATCTTGGAAAAGAACCCCATGAAATTAATAAGAAAATATGTACAATTCCTAAGAACAGTAAAAAAAGAAAATGAACAAACAATTTGAAATTAGAAAAAAAAAAAATGGACAGAGAACAAGAGGCTCAATGTCACCTGAAATCAGCAAAAATTTGTAAAGTTTTATAACATCCACAAAAATATATATGAAAAAATATATGTGTAAGGGTATTTATTGCTTTATTGTTCGAAATAGAAAAAGGAAAGAGAGAATAGGAACGATGCCACCCCAACAACCCTCCCTGGGAGAATGGTTAGGTAAAGGATGTTATGCCCATGTTCCAGAACCCTCCACAGCAGCTAAAGAGGGAGATCATTCTGTATGCACTAACATGAACGATCTCCAAGGTCTGTTATTCAATGAATAAATGAACATCACAGAATAAATTGTATGACCATTTACGTGAAAGTAATAATAGAACCGAGTGTGTGCAAATGCACAGGGAAAAAAAAATGTCCCAAAGCGCACATATTCAATCCATGAATTTGTCTCAGGAAAGAGTGAAATGGAGGGAGAGGAAGGAAGGCGGAAGGGACATTTAAGCTTCTGCTCTGTAGATTTCCATATTATTTGGACTTCTTACAGCAATCATGCAATAGTTTGCTAACTTTTTTAATTATCTCAACTGACTCAAGATGCTAATCATGACTATTACCTAAGTATCCCTAAAACACCCTGTGAAAATTGCAAAGTTCAGTCAAGAATCCACATTTTTCCTGCCTAACATCGAAACCCTCAAGCCTTGCAGACAAAACATCTGCTGATCTTTTACTGGATTTTTCTTTACTTTTCATTTGAATGTCTCAGCATTCATGTCTATAAGTCAAATGGTCACAAGCCTAAAAACCATGTGAAAATTCTTTCCTCTCCCAACTTCATCCCCTTAGGGCTTAAGCCAACTCTGGGTGCAGGGTCTGGTCTTAACAGAAGCCCCATTGAGAGAAAACTGTTCTTAGATATAATGGAACGCATTCTGAGCCAAATGCCAGGGATTATATGCGGTCAAGAAGGGGAGAATTTTACAAAAACACTGCAAGCCAAAGGAAAGAGGGAGGCAGACATGAGAAGTAAGAAAAAAACAGAAGGGAGGTCACGGTAGAGGGAGGAGAAGAGAGAAAGGAAAGGGTTTTGACTTAAGTTTGCAAGATTCTGACCCATGGAAGAATTCAGAAGGTATTTCACCACCTGAGCACGCACATGCACACGCTCTTACAGCTCCATGCAAGAGATGAGACTTTGTGGAGGCAGACAGAATGGTAATTGTTCCTTCACAGTGAAGATTCTAGCTAAATGATAAGCAGGAATGGAAAAAGGAGTGGGAAGAGCTGAGTCAGGACACACTCTAGAAAATTATATGCAGGCGACAGACACACTTCTTGCCCACGAAGACCCCCGGAGCAATTTACAAATGTATTTACCCTGACTGGGGAGGAATTCGGCCTCTAATCACCCACCCCTTTTCCAGTAGGGAGGGATGGCTTACATCTGGGATCTATCAAAAATGCCTGTGTCCAGGCCAGGCGTGGTGGCTCACGCCTGTAATCCTAGCACTTTGGGAGGCCAAGGTGGGTGGATCACCTGAGGTCAGGAGTTAGAGATCAGCCTGACCAACATGGCAAAACCCAGTCTCTACCAAGTATACTAAAATTAGCCAGGCGTGGTGGTGCGTGCCTGTAATCCCAGCTACTCAGGAGGCTGAGGCAGGAGAATCACTTAAACCTGGGAGGCAGAGGTTGCAGTGAGCTGAGATCACACCACTGCACTCCAGCCTGAGTGACAGAGCAAGACTCCACAAAAAAAAAATAATAATAAAAAAGCCTGTGTCCAGGTAAGGATGTAATGGAAACCAGACCAGGAGACACAGCATGTTTCTCATACTTCTGCTGAAGCAAAACTCACCCAGTGCTTTTCAGGGAAGCAAGGGTGCCCTGCTCACTTGGGTCCTCATTTTACACCTTTAGCTCACTTGACACACACATATACTACGACACACATTAGCTAGTGCCAGATACTATGCTTTGCTCTGGAAATGTAAAAATGAGTGGCATATCCCTCTCCCCAAGAATGTTACAGTCTGATGAGTAAATATTTATAATATGATGGATATTTGTAAAAGACACACTAATGGCACAGAGTCAATAGTGATCAACTTCTGGAGACAGAAATAGACAGTTCCAGTTATCACAAAAGTTGAGTCCCAAGCTGTGCTTTAAAAATGAGTAGGAGCTCTTCCAATCTGGGGAGTAGAAAAAAATAAATTTAAAAAAGAAAGAAAGAAAAATGAGTAGGAGCTCAAGAGCATGAGAAAACAAGCCACATACCGAAAGAAAATGTTTGCAAAAGACATATCTTATAAAGAACTATTATCCAAAATGCAGGCCTGGCGTGGTGGTTCATGCCTGTAATCCTAGTACTTTGGGAGGCTGAGGCAGGTGGATCACCTGAGGTCAAGAGTTCAAGACCAGTTTGGCCAACAAGGTGAACCCTCGTCTCTACTAAAAACACAAAAATTAGCTGGGCATGGTGGCGGGTGCCTATAATCCCAGCTACTCGGGAGGCTGTGGCAGGAGAATCACTTGAACCCAGGAGGCAGAGGTGGCAGTGAGCCATTGTACTCCAGCCTGGGTGACAGAACATATATATATTTGTGTGTGTGTGTGTGTGTGTGTATATATATACAACTCTTCAAACTCAACAATAAAGAAAACAATTTGATTTTAAGATGATGAAAAGATTTGAACAGACACCTCACCAAAGAAGATATACAGATGTCAAAGAAGCATATGACAAGGTGCTCAATATCATATGTCACTAGAGAATTGCAAGTTAAAATAAGATACTACCACGCACTTATTATTTAATAGAATGGTCAAAATCCAGAACAGTGATGACATCAAGTGCTGACAAGAATGTGGAGCTAAAGACACTCCCGTTCATGACTGGTGGAAATGCAAAACAGTACAACCACTTTGAAAGGCAGTTCAACGGTTTCTCAAAAAACAAAACATGCTCCTATCAAATGACTCAGCAACCATATTCCTTGGTTGGTTTCAACCAAATGAGTTGAAAACTTATGTCCATGCCAAAACCTGCACATAGATGTTACGGCAGTTTTGTTCATAATTACCAAAACTTGGAAGCAACCAAAATGTCCTTCAGTTTTGTCCTTCAAAAACTGTTTTGCATTCAGACAATGGAATATTATTCAGGACTAAACAACAATGAGCTATTAAGCCATGAAAATACATGGAGGAAACGTAAATGCATGTTACTAAGTGAAAGAAGCTGCTCTGAAAAGGCTATATACTGTATGATTGCAACTATATGACATTTCAGAAAAGGCAAAACTATGGAGATAATAAAAAGATCAGTGGTTGGCAGGGGTTTGAGGGAGTGATGAAGAGGTGAAGCACAGGGGATTTGTAGGGCAGGGAAGGTACTCTGTCTCACTGTAATAGTGGATACATGTCATTACACATGTGCCTAAACCCATAGAATATACTACACCAAGAGGGAGCCCTAATGGAAGCTAGGGACTTGGGGCGATACTCATGTGTTAATGTAGGTTCATCAATCATAACAAATGTATCACTCTGGTCTGGGATGCTGATAGTGAGGCTGGGGCAAGGGCTTAGAGGACATGTCAGAACTCTGCTTTCTGCTTAATTTTGCTGTGAACCTAAAACTGCTCTAGAAACCAAAGTCTATTTTTTTAAAATGAGTAGGAGGACAGCACTGACTACCACACATGCCAACGTGGGCTCGAGTAAGGGCCCAGTAAAGTCAAGCCCTCTGTATTCCAGGTGAAGCACTCCCGTAAATCAACACAATGATATATTTCTAAAGATCATAATTCTGTGCCCAGGCGCAGTGACTCACGCCTAATCCCAGCACTTTGGGAGGCCTAGGTGGGCTGATGATGAGGTCAGGAGTCCAAGACCAGCCTGAACAAAATGGTGAAACCCCGTCTCTACTAAAATGACAAAAATTAGCTGGGCATAGTGGCACACACCTATAATCCCATCTACTCAGGAGGCTGAGGCAGGAAAATCGCTTGAACCTGGGAGGCGGAGGTTGCAGTGAGCCAAGATTGTGCCACTGCCCTCCAGCCTGGGTGACAGAGTGAGACTCCACCTCAAAAAAAAAAAAAAAAAATCATAATTCTATTTGAGGAGTTCACCAGGTAACCAAGGTTGGGGAAAGACAGATTATGAATGCAAAGCACTGAGCACAGAAAACGGTTATTGTTGTAAATCGCCAATACCTGGCAGCTGTTACTGTTACTCTCAGCCTCTTCCTCTTCATCATCATCATCAACAGCATTCCTAGAAAGCAGAACATGTCTAAGGCACAGAGACAGGAAATGCCATAAAGCTATAGAAAGTGCCCACAGAATGCCCTGTTGCTGGACACAGGAGTTGTGGTAGGAGTAGTAAGGAGACCGGCTAGGTCTTGCAAAACTGTGATTAATCCCAAAGAAACGTAGGCTTTATCCTGTAGATAAAGAGGGCACCAGTGGATAGTCTTAAGCAAGGAAGCAATGAGATCAGATTTGCATTTCTGAACAACTGGTGCGGGGGCCAGTCTGAGGGTGCTGCCATTGTCCAAAATAGGAACGAGGCTGCTCTGGACCAAGTAGCTGAGCTAAGGTCGGGGGGAAGGAGGGTGAGCTGGTAGGACTCATAGACTTTAGAGACTGCTTAGATGTTGAGGTGAGGGAGGAGGAGAGAGAGAAGTCTAGGGTGATGTCTTGGTTTCTGGTTTTAGTAAATGAGATGGTGGGGACATGACAGGAGTCACCTGTTCGGACAGAGCAGTGAGGTGAGGAGGAGGAAACAGGAAACAGCATGTGAGTTCTCTGTCCATAAGGCATCCTGGATGACTCAGGGCTTCCTGGAACCATCGATGATCAACACAGGTAGCATTTATGAAGCCCTGACACTCTGCTGAGCCTTCTGCTGCATTATCTCATTTAATCCTTCCAACAACCATATAAAACAGATCTTGTTGTTGCTATTGTTTTTATTCTTGTTTTACAGATGAGAAAACTGAGGCTGACAAACTTGCCAAAAGTCACACAGATAGTGGTGGGGGGCAAAGATCTAAGCCTATGCCTCTCTTCCTGCAAAGCCCACATGTTCCAAATTAATCCACCCTATTGGCTCCTTGGACCACCATCACCTCCTGCCCTTTCTCCTTCGTGTGAACTAGAAACATGTGGCCTTGCCTTCCTAACAGACCCAGACTCCGCTTGGGTACATAGCTTAGTGAGGGAGCCCACTCTTCCCTCAGCTGGGGACCCTTGGCAGGGTGCAACCTGCACCACTGTACACTGGGTCACCGTGCCCTATCTCCCAAGCACAGTCATGCACAGTCCTCTTGTTCTCACCCTGAGGCAGGACTGGGCAAATCTAAAGGCACCATAAGTCCATGAGGGGATTTCAGCTGCAGTAAGTGGTCAAGTTCCACTTTGGCTAAATGACACTTCAAAGAGGAATGCCCTTATCCACATGTGCTGCCATCTCCCTTTCCTGGACAGTGTGAACTGACCGGGGAACTAAATAAGCCACCATGACAAGGTAAGATATTCATTTAAAAAATAAAAAGTAGAGCTAGGGTAAAAATTGAGCCGTGAAGAAATAAAAGAAGGATGTATATTTGGTAAATTTGTCATGAAAACCTTTGGGACTCAGAAACTTGCTTTCCTTAGCAATATAGAGCAATGGCAATTGCTACAGCTAATTAATGGCTGTGACTTTTAGGAGAGCAGTTTCCAAATACCAGTCCTTGGACCAAGTGGTCCATGGTGAAGTGTCACTGCAAGATAAACTGAGAAGCATAAGGACAAAGCAATGCCTGTTTCTGTGACAGTAGGTGGAATACATATTACATAAATATGTACCTATCAGTATAACCTTCCTCATTGCCTTTCTTGGGAAGAAATACTCTAAGAACTACTCCATTTTTAGAGTATGTTTTACATCCCAAGCAGCAACCCCAAAATTCTGGAACATCGATTGCAGTTAGCAAACCTTCATCAGTCATTTAACCAACATTCACTAAGCACCTCCTCTCTGCCAGGCCCTGGGGATGTCCCAGTGAACAACAGCAACCAACTTCCTCTCTTACAGAGATTCCCTAGTGGAAAAGATGGGTACTGATGATGTCAGGAGAAGCACAGTGAAGGAGGAGCCCCAGGCATTAAGGGGGCAGATGACAGGCAACCTCGCCTCACTGCTGGCATCTGGGAAGACTTTTCTGGAAAAAGAGCACTTACGCTGAGACCTAAAACATGACTGGGAATTGACTGAGTGAAGTAGCCCTAAGTGGCAGCAAAGAATAGAGCAGTTTTGAGGAACTGAAGGAAGGCAGTGAGGCTGAAGGGCTGGTAGGCTGGCTACATCACAGAGGACTTGACTGGTTTACATCCAGGTAGTCCATAGCTAAGAGAGGACAGTGCCCCCACTACAGGGTACGCCATAAACAAACACATCATCTGTGTCTCTAGAGGATGCTGCTGTCTGTCTGCTGGCAGCGAGTCAGCAACCAATAAATGATTGACTGCACACGATCAAGCCCTTGATAAGTAATCAGTGTTCAATGAGTAAGTCTCTGTCACCCCTGGCAAGGTTGAGCAAACAGGTCACTTAGCTGACTGCTCTAAGCTTCTTCATTTCTTCTCATGTCTAAAATAAACAGGTTAGATTAAATATGCCGTAAGGTCCCTTCCAGGACTAGCATTCCATCAGGATCAATCTGTAACAGCCACCACTTATCAAGCATTTATTTATTTTTTATTTTTATTTATTTATTTTTTTTTTGAGATGGAGTCTCACTCTGTCGCCCAGGCTGGAGGGCAGTGGCACGATCTCGGCTCACTGCAAGCTCCGCCTCCCAGGTTCACACCTTCTCCTGCCTCAGCCTCCCGAGTAGCTGGGACTACAGGCGCCCCCCACCATGCCCAGCTAATTTTTTGTATTTTTAATAGAGACGGGGTTTCACCATGTTTGCCAGGATGGTATCGATCTCCTGACCTCGTGATCTGCCCGCCTCGGCCTCCCAAAGTGCTGGGATTACAGGCATGAGCCACGCCCGGCCGAGCATTTATAATTTGAAGTCACTGTGCTAGATGTTGTATCTGTTTTATCGACAATCTTCATAACAGCCCCATTGGGTAGGTATTATTATCACAGTTTTCTAGATGAGAAACTCTGAGACACAAAGTTCCAAGGTCACACCTCATAGGTAGCAGATCCAGGATTCAAATCCATCTCTACCCGACACCCAAGCCATACTGTATCCACCAGTTCACACCACCATGGAGTCTCTTGTGATGTTCGATGATTCAGTCACTGAGTTCTGTTTGCATTCTTCACCCTGGCATTGGGAATCTCTATTCTCCCATTCTTTACCCCGGGTCAGATCATACTGGCTTCCTGGTTGGCCCAATACACTCATTTCCCTGCAGCACTTTGCTTATGCTGTCCACCTTTGAAGCACCCATCACCACCTCTCTCCCCTCATTGCAATGAAACCACGTAAACAACTGGACAAATGACTGCCGGAGACTGAATGTTTGTGTCCCTCTAAAATCTGTATGTTGAAATCCTAACCCCCAATATGATGGCAATTATAGGTCGGGCCTTTAATAGGTGATTAGGTCATGAATGGGATTAGTGCCCTTACAAGAAGAAAACCCAGAGAGTTCCCTCACCCCTTCCACCATGTGGAGACACAGTGAGAAGACAGCTGTCTGTGAACCAGAAAGTAAGCCCTCCCCAGACACATAATCTTCTGGCTCCTTGATCTTGGACTTCCCATCCTCCAGAACTGTGAGAAATAAATTTCCGCTGTTTATAAGCCACCCAGGCTATGGTATTCTTTTACTGCTGCCTGAGTGCATCGAGACAATGATCCAGCAACAAAACACACGGTACAGGGTGAGACAAGCACATGGGAGTAGATGTAATAGAAGATACTTGAAATCCAACAGAACCTGTGGAGCAGTCTCAGGTTGGCAGATGAAGTGACAGGTTAAAGTTCTTGGTGGGCAGGTCAACAAGGCAGAGCTCCTGCAAGTGTGACGAGTGGCCCATATGCAGCAGCACATCCGGGATAGAAGACACAAAGATCCAGGCGTCATGCTGGCCAAGAGTGGCCTGGAATATGGCAGTCGAATGCTTGGGATTGTGGGACTAGGTCAAGGACAAGGCAGGCACTTCATCCTGGGGAACTAGACAAGAAACACTGCAAAAGTGGAGCCCAGGATCAGGGCGTGGCCCCAGGAACAAAGAAGGAGCATAATCACTGACACGGGGCTCCCCACACGAGCCAGGCCAGCAACATAAAGGCCATGTTGCTTAAATGCCAAAATTGCCCACGCAGGAAGAGAGGTGGTCCCAGAAATTGGGATAGATTGGAGTCTGATGATCTTGGACAGGGAGTCAGTGAGGTCATTAAATGTTCCTCGGCCTGCTTGGTTTCTAATCCTAGCCCAGATGCTTGCTGCTAGCTTGGAAACCTTGAGCAAGTTGTTAGGAGAGAATTCTCCATGGGTCTCTCACACTTTTCCATGTTTTGTGAGAGACACACTATCTTTGGTTCCAGATTACTTTTTCAAGGATGCTTGTATAGTAAACAGCCTTAAAAGACAGAGTAGAATTTTCCTTTGGAACAGAAGTCAAGCAGGCTTACTGTCCATTACAAAAGAGTTGGGAAGTCAGGCACGGTGGCTCATACCTATAATTCTAGCGTTTTGGGAGGCCAAGGCAAGGGGATCACTTGAGATCAGGAGTTACACACCAGCCTAAGCAACACAGTAAAACCCCATCTCTACAATAATAAAAATAAGAAAGTCACAAGCACAGGGGTGCACACCTGTAGTCTCTGCTGCTCACGAGGCTGAGGTGGGAGGATCGCTTGAGCCTGAGAGGTTGAGGATACTGAGATCACACCACTGCACTCCAGCCTGGGCAATGGAGCGAGACCCCATCTCAAAAAAAAAAAAGAGAGAGAGAGAAAAGAGAGAAAGAAAGAAAGAGAGAGAGAGAAAGAAAGAGAAAGAAAGAAAGAAAGAAAGAGAGAGAGAGAAAGAAAGAAAGAAAGAAAGAAAGAAAGAAAGAAAGAAAGAAAGAAAGAGAGAGAGAGAAAGAAAGAGAAAGAAAGAAAGAAAGAAAGAGAGAGAGAGAGAGAGAGAAAGAAAGAAAGAAAGAAAGAAAGAAAGAAAGAAAGAAAGAAAGAAAGAAAGAAAGAAAGAAAGAAAGAAAGAGAGAAAGAAAGAAGGAAAGAGAAAAGGAGAGGACAGGAGAGGAAGGCGAGGCAAGGCAAAGAAAGAAAGAAAGAAAGAAAGAAAGAAAGAAAGAAAGAAAGAAAGAAAGAAAGAAAGAAAGAAAGAAAGAAAAGAAAGATGGACGGACAGACAGACGAGCTGGTTTCTGTAAGTTCTTAGAATGAACACTGAGCAGTTGTCATCTGGTCCACTTTGTATAGTTTGCTTAGTTACTCAACAAATTGTCCTCCCTCCTTCTGTCTTCCCTCCTTCTGTCACCTTTCTCAGAGAGATTATAAAAAGAGCTCACTGTAAATGCTAATGTACTCCATTATAAGTATTATTAATAATCCAAACCTTCTTCAAGGTCCTGCTTATCCCTTTGTCTTCATGGTGACCTTTTCAAATACTCCAGGACAGAGGTTAGTCTCATCATTTATACATATTTTCAAAAATTTTTATGCTTGCTTCTTGAGTGTTATTTTTAGCTCTCCGATTTGATTATTCATGCACGAGGGAGGCAGGGATCATATCTTTCACATCTTCTGGATCAAGCATCTACACTTAGCTTTATGGTGGGAACACACGAGATGCCAGTAAACACTTGTGTATGGATTGAATCTCACACATCACCATTCTACATACCTATTCCCAGGGGAAGCTTAAGACAAGTCAATAGGAAAGAATGTTAATCATTTTTACTCAGTTTTACTGTCTCTATGACACAGACTTTGTAGCCTGGAGAGAGGGCAGGCTGGTAAAAACTGTCTGTGGGATGGCAAGCCCACTGAACTTATCTGAGGCTGGTTTAGCAGTAAATGTGTTTGCAGGATATTTGGATCAAGTGTATTATTAAGCACAACTTAAGTATTTATGTATGCAAAGTCAACTGCAATCATTCATATTAGTTCTTTCCAGCAACTCATCATGTGGAACAGGCCATTTGCCCACCTACAGAAAACAGTCAGGGTCAAACCTCAGAAGCCACATCTTTGCCCTGTTCCTAGGATCCCTGACCCACCAAGCATGTCATCTGTTCCAAAAACATGTTAACAGAATTAAGGTCTAAGCTATTATGATCTGCAAGCGATAATTCTTATGATCAAAAGCAAAACTAAAGCAATAGGAACCAAAATCGGCTGATATTACAAATGGTAATTATGCCATTGCCTGCATTTTTACAGATTGGCGGTAATACAAGCAGTTTATTTCCTCCTCCAAGACGTTTGTCCTGCAAGGTAAGAGAGATGCCTTGGTTATAGCCTCATGGTCTAACAGCTATGATCCTCAGACATGTGGCTAACTAAGAGCTGAGAATGTTCTCCCAATGAGTTAGGCTAAAGATACTGAAGTGTTTCTGCAGAGACACTAACGCAGATCCAAAATGCCACTGCCAATGGTATGACAGTCCAGAATGTAAATAAATCTATCATTTCAGGAACCTGCAAACAAGAATTTGTAACCCCCAAAAGTACCCAAATGTGGAAGTATACCACTGCTAGAATCTGACATTTCAGCACTTTCATGCCCTGTGAGCAGAAAGAATAGAAGAGGCCACAGGGAATCTCCCTGCCCTCTTGCCTCCTGTGTTCCGGTCTAAATGTATATTAATATGTATATTACCCACTGTGTTCCTTAACTTGGATTTTCAAAAACACCACGGCTCTCAGGTCACATTACAACCTGTGAAATTAATTGAACTCATGTATGTAACACGTCTGATTCATGATAAGCATCCACTGAATGTTAATTCACTTCTCTCTTTCCATCTCCCTTAAGAAACTAGAAATGCAGGATAAGAATGTGCCACCAAACCCAAGGGAGTGGTGACAGTGAGAGGCAACAGCCAGTTTCATTGAGTGCCACCTCCATGCCTGCCAGCCATGCACTGAGCAGAGGACAAGAGGAACACCCATCTCTGCAGAGGACAAGGGCAGCAGGCAAGAAGAAAATCCAGTGGCATCTGTTGCCACTGGAAATGGGAATCATGTCTTTTTATATATATATATATAACATATATATTTTATATATATATAATATATATAATATATATATGTACACACACACACACGTATACACACACACATATGTATATATTTTTTGTTTGTTTGTTTGTTTGTTTTTGAGATAAGTCTCACTCTGTTGCCCAGGCTGGAGTGCAGTGCCACGACCTCGGCTCACTGCAACCTCTGCCTTCAAGCAATTCTCCTACCTCAGCCTCCCGAGTAGCTGGGATTACAGGTGCCCACCACCATGCCCGGCTAATTTTTTTTATTTTTAGTAGAGACAGCGTTTTGCCATGTTGGCCAGGCTGGTCTCGAACTCCTGACCTCAAGTGATCCACCCACCTCGGCCTCCCAAAGTGCTGAGATTACAGGCATGAGCCACCACACCCGGCCCAGGAATGCATTTCTTTAAAAACCTGTGTGGTGAACAGATCCGCCCTGATCAATGAACTTTAATCCTTCTGACTGATAGGTTCAGGTTATCTCTAGCAGATGGCACACCCCATTGAGACTGTTCACATGGGTGATCAGGAAATAAAATTTTGCCGTCACTTTTTTTCACCAGAAGTGAGGGATTTGCAATGCAGTTGAGTGCTAGTGAATTAGACTGAGTCAGCCTTGGACCATTCACAGTTGTGCATGTGCCAACCTCCAAATGACCCACTATGTGGTCACTGCAGTGCAGTCAGCCGGCCCAACCATGCAGCCCAGAACTGAGACTGGAGCAGATCTTTTGCACATCCTCGATTGATGAATATTCCAGAGTTGATTAAAAATCAGAAACAATGGACTGATCTTTTCACAAGCCAACACATTACTGTTGGTGCTGTTTACACGTAAAAAGTGAAATTCTAACCTGGGTCAAATTAAGCACAACTATGTCTGACAGCAGATATCAGTATGTTGAGTATAAATAGATCTGAGATCTTCAGAGGAAAGGCCCATTTCTCCCTGCTGTTGGTGATGTTATTTTGCGGGGATCCAATATGACTGTCCTCTCCCTCTTTTGTCCTGTGCTTTCCACTTTGCCCCATCTGAGAAAGCAGAGCTGGAGGGGACATTCAGACCAAGCCTTTGTCTCTGGTTTGCCAAGGGAGAGGGAAAGAAGGAATGGAAAGGAGATTCTGGGTTCAACTCTTCTGGTCACTGAAATTCAAAGAATACTTGGAATAAGCAAACCTCTTAAAACTGCTTGAATGCTCTAGATAACGAGCATGTTTCACAATGGGCTGTATCGGGATGACTTGTTGTACCTGCCATGCAATTGTTAATGTTTTAATGAATGTTTTTGCTTCTTTTATTCGAGGGCCTTGGAATCTTTCAGGATGAAAGGCCTCAGGAGCCTGAAAGGCATTAATGACAGGCTTTAGGTGTTATTCTCCTCCCCCAGAGACACCTGCAATCTAGAGGGCAGAAGGTGACTTTTCAGCCTGAAGTACTCATGCAAGGTGCAGTTTTTGCTGCTCTGGAAAATCTCCCCAAGAGTGACCTACAGCACCAAGAGAAAAGGAGGGCAGGGAGAATAATAATGATAATTTTTATAGCATGGGTTGAGACGCACCATGATGCCAAATGCTGTTCTCAGTACTTTTAATTTGATCCTGTACAATTTTACATGTCCCAAAGGAGGAAACTGAGGCACAGAGGAATGCAGTAACTTGCTCACATTTAAACATTGTTTAAGTGGGACAAGACAGGATTTGTATCCAAGTAGCCTGGTTCTGGAAATGAAGCTCTTGACATAGCAAAAGAGACACAGGTGTTGAATCATATTCATTTCATAAGGCCCTTGAGCAACTCAGATGTGAATAAAGCCCCCACACTGTTGCCCTTGTTCCTCCCCCTGATTCTGGTCTTGTCATTGATGAGCGCCAATCCCATGTACTGTGCCCAAGAAAGTATGTGAAAAGAAGCTCCAGGAAATGAGGGAGCTAAGCATCTGCTCCCTGAGTCTAAGTGGCTATGTCAGGTCAGGCTGAGAGACACGAGAACGAGAGGCTGAAAGAAGCTGCATTGAGCTCTGGCCAAACCCTGTAAAACACAGACCATAGGCAGCTTATGCAGAGGAGCAACCAGGCCAATGAAAGGCCAGAAAACTACCCCAAATATGGGACTGCTGAAGGACCTAGAGATGTTTAGCCTGAAGAAGAAAAAACTCAGGAGACGGGAGAGCTGTTCCCAAATAGCTCAGCTGTCCTCTTGGGAAGAGGGATGAGGTTTTCCCCACCTGGTGATCCCAAGGGGAAGAAGTCATACAAAGACAAAGATGCTAATTTCAGCAAATACTCAGAGAAATTCAAAGACAAATGAAGTTCCTGATCTCAGTAAAGTATTTAAGCACCAGCTAGAAGCCCACTGGCATCCTCGTCAGTAACACACCTTTTCACTCAAAAGAGTCCTGGTTTGGGTCTCAATCACTGGTCACCAGAAAGAGGGTCCACAGCCCCTCAGCTCCCAAATAGCTTGTGTTGGCTTCACAACACTTCCAAGCTTGCAATTATGAAATTTGCATATACAGGATGTTTTGAGATAGCAATCTTTTTAAGGATTTGTAACTACATGGCTTATACTTTTTATCTACTTTTCATCATTTCCATTGTGGTGATTGAACATATTCCTTCAAAGGTTTGCTCCATTTTCCTCTACCTACGAGCTGCATGCCAGCAGTGGAAACGAGCCCAGGAATGTTGTACGGAATGGAAAAGGCAGGAAAGCACTGTTTGACTTGGAATTCCGCAGCTGGGGCAGGCAGGGTGGAGGAATGACACAGCTTTCTGAACAGGGTGTTCTTTGGGGCGTAGGGGACCTCATGAAGGGATCTAAGTTCAAAACAAATGGGCAGCAAGGGCAGGAGGGGCGTGAGAAGGGCCCAGGCTGGTGTCCCTGTGGGCCAGGTAGGAAACAGCGTCCAGGACACAGTTGTCCTTTCAGATTACAGCACTGTTCTGTTTTGCTAATTTATTCTTTGCATGCATCACATACCTCGTGGCTAAAATAGTAATTTTTAGTTACAGTTTATAGGGAGGGAGGAACTAAGAGAAAAGCAAGCAAAAAGAGAAAGAGAGAGAGGCTTGGAAGGGATCTCAGTAAAAGAAATCATCTAAGATGAAGTAATGCTGCCTCAAGTAAAGGAGTAGAGCAAGGATCTTTCAAGTGTCTTTCTAGTTTATGATTCTTTGATTATCGCAAAGAGGAACTTCAGTCCAGTGCAGAGTGGGAGTCTCTCTTGCCCTGCTCAGCTGAGGGACTTTAAATCATCTCGCCTCTTTGAGCTTCAGGGTCCACATGTGCTCACATGAAGTCTTTAGGATAGATATTTCCAAGGCCCCTACTAACTCTGAAGTTCGGTGATGCTGTGATTTAAGTTTAAAAGAGTTTGTGACTGCCCTGGAAACACCTTCCTCCAGATAAAGCAATGAAATGCACAAAGTGGCAAGAAGGGAATTTGTTCATGAGCTGCTTGAAGAGTTTGTAAATATTAATAGGAACAGACATGATGAGAAATGTAAGCAAGGAAGCCTCTAGACTTTTCCAGGGGACCAGCCACCTCTGTCTTCCTCTGTGTCTTATAGTTACCAACAGAAGGGGCAAAAGCAAGCTCAGATGTCCCTTCTCTTTTGGAAACCTCCCCAAAAAATGAGGTGATGAGTGTCATGGTGAGAGCCGATGCTGTCCCCTTCCCGAGGGAGGAGGAGGCATGGATAGGAGACCTATCTGGCGTCAGCAACTGACTTTGTCACTAGGCAAGTCAGGCTTAAAGCTCCATGGGCCAGGTGTACCAGTGGCTTATTGTTCTTTCACCCCATACCATAAGTTAAAGCAGAGACACTCAAAGGAGAAATCTGGCAAAATGTGGAGTAGACAAGGGAGGTGTCAGGGTAGAAATACTAGCAGAAGACCCAGAAAACACCAGGATCCCTGAACCACTAGGGGCTGGTTACCTTCTCACAGGGAAATTCTGCTCTGGGGTCCTCAAAAGCATCCCACTCACAACCAGCCATCTCCTAAATGCCTGCCAGTGCTCCCAGGGGCCGTGCATGAAACAGGGGCTAGTCCGTGTGAACACATGAGTGTTGGAATAGGGGAATATATTCATGCACATCTCCTTTACTTCTGAAGGACAGACAGGTTTGCATCTGTGCTGTTTGGAGGCAATCGAAGCACAGTCCATGCACTGGGGAACTGGGGCCACCAAGGGGCTCAGCCCCCAGAGTGCTCTGTACTGCCATCCCTCCTAGAAGCCAAAGAAGCGCGTAAAGCTTTGAACGCAGCTGATTGTCATCTCTGAGGAAGGAAGCCACCAATAAAGACCCAGGCCCTAGCTGATGACATCATAATAGTACCTTCCATGTATATCATGCTTGACAGTGTGCACAGTTCGTCTGTAAATCATCTCATCGTATGCTGACGACAACCCTGTGAAGTAAACAGAACTGATATTATCACCCCTGTTTTAAAAATAAAAAAGCTGAAGCTCAAAGTGACCTAATGACATACTCAAGCTCCCACGGCTAGGGAGTGGCGGGGCATGGACTTTGGTGTCTAAATTAATGAAAGGCAGCACTTCAAAAGAGAACTAAAGGAGGCAGAACCAATCCTCTTTGCTTTATAGAATGTATTTTCATTCACGCCACTGTCGATGGAAGCCCTGGGGATAGAACCACTTGTGCATTCATTTGTAAGCGGCCCCGAATTCCTGGCAACTCATTAGGCTTTCTAGAGCCCGCTCCCCGTGTGCATCACACTCAGCTCCCCAGAATCACATTGGGTGGAAAAGTTAATAACAATCTCAGCTTTCCTCTGGAACTAGTTAGTACTTAATATATTGAACACCCACACAGTCCTCACCAAGCCCTTCAGGGCTTTATGGCCACAGAGAAAATGCTATCATTATGCTCAAGGAATTTACAGTCTCAAGAGGAAATAGAAGAAGATGCATATCAAGTTACACAGGACATAAAATGCTTCACCAAATACCAGTACATGAAATCTAAATATAGGTGTGCTATGTCTCAACCAAGGGAAACTCATTAGGGTTTGGTCATACTCCTATGTCTGAAGCCAATCACTGGAACAAGTATATTCACCTTGCTTACTGCCATTAGTAAATCAAAACACACTTGCATAGATTCAGAGGCATGCTTTAATTTCACAAGCCTTGCATGTTCTACTACTACTACAACTAATATACTATAAAATTATTTTTCACCTTTTAATTCCTTTTATATAAACATATAAACTATGAACATTAATAATAGTTTCCATTAATTAAATGTTTACTCTGTGCACATGTAAATGCTTTATAATTGTTATCTCATTAAATCCCCTCTAAGACTCTATGAAGTAGCTTTTATTATCTCCACTCGTTACACATAGAAACTGAGGACTAAATGTATTCAAAATAGAGATTTTGAATAAATTTCCCCAAAGTCATATAGCATAGAAGTGGAAAAGGCAGAATTTAAACCAAGATCGGTCTAAATCCAAAGCTCTTAAGAAGTTTATATTTCCTTATTTTAACCTTATTATGTCTTTATGAAGTAAGTAGGGAAGGTAGTATCAACCCACCTTTTAAAGGGGCAACACCCAAAGTTTCCATGACTTACCCAAGAGTTCTGCCACTAACTCGGCAACTCAATTCTACTTACAATCCATCCCATCATCTTTCTAAGGTAACAGCAACTACTTGCATTTAGAGGAAAAGCAAGAGTGTCATAACTAGCCTTGAGACTGAAATATAAACAGGAGTGCAATTTGTGCATTTTTTAATTGTTCTTTGCTTCATGGATAGTAGCACATCCAAATGTTAAAAACTCTACCTTTTCCTCAATAGAGAATGCAGATGGTTTGGAATCTTCAAAGCCATGCTGGAAATGACCTACATTTGAGAAAAGTTCTGCCCTGGTCGCTTCTCAAAGCTGCTTAATGCCAGAAGTGGTTGGATAATCAGCAGACTCCCCTGAGCAATCATACAATTTAAAATAGCAGTTATGTCTGGATCCCTGATGACTCAGTAGAGCCCAAACTCCATTGGAAATTCTCTCCATACATCCTGCCCACTCTCAGTTTGCCCTATGGAGAGTCACCTTCTCTGAAACTCTGTCATATTTGCTAATCACCATAGCAAGTTGGACAAAATGTGTATCTCGACCATAGTACTCCCACTTGCATGAACCCCCATAAAAACTGTGGTCCTGCTGTAATTGATCAGAAAGTCACATGTCACCATCAATAAAGCCACATCCTCAGGTTCCTCTTCAGTAAAATAATATTAATAGGACCTACCTTATTGCATTATGGAGATTAAATGAGACAATAAGCAAAAAAGTTTATAGCATAGTACCTGGTACATTTTAAGTAGTCAATAAATATTAGCCAGTCAACGTTATATTATTATTATTAAGGACGAGGAGTTTAAGTCTGTTAAATTTCAATAAGGAGAGTATGACTAATTAGAATATGTAATTGGATTTTTTTTTAAGTCTGAGTTGGATCCTTTCTCAGACTAACAATGCTTTAACAAAGAAAAGACAAGAGGTAGAATTATTCATATGGTCACTCTGGATCATGCTGTGGTTCATAATACTGGAATGGATCGAGGAAAGAAGGATGGGAACCATTTGCCTTTATCTATTAGAGGGAGGAGAGGTTTGCATGAAGAAGTTGTATTTTTCATACTTTTGCTCCTTTATGTACTATATCTTTATGTGTTCAATTTTTCTATGTCACAAATTAAAACAATAAGACTCAGAGAGTACACGCCTTCCTGAAAGTATGCGTATGAGTTGCTAGTAGAAATGGAATTGAAGTAATTTCCATTTTACTACTGTATTACTTTTCTAAGGCTGCTGTAATAAATTACCACTAACTTGGTGGCTCAAAACAACAGAAATTTATTCTCCCAGAATTCTGGAGGTCAAGAGTCTAAAATCTGTTTCCTTGGTCCAAAATCAAGGTATCAGCAGGACTGCACTTTCTCTGGAGGCTCAGGAGCAAATCCTTCCTTCCCTCTTCTGACTTCTGGTGGCTGGCAGCATTCCTTGGCTTGTGGCTGCATCCTCTGCCTCCACAGTCGTGTTGCCTGCTCCTCTTCAGTATGTGTCAAATCTCCCTCTGCCTCCCTCTCCTAAGGATACATGTGATCATATTTAGGGCCCACCCTGATGATCCAGGATAATCTCCATCTCAAAATCCTTAACTTAATCACATCTGCAAAGTCCTTTTTTGACATATAAGATAATAGTCCCAGGATATGGATATCTTTTGGGTAGGGAGTCGCAGGGAGCATTTTCAGCCTACCACAACCACTTTTTCTGCTAAACTCTTTATCCAGCTTTGCTTTTACCACTTTCACCTGATCCAAAAAAAGGAGATCTTGGAAATACTGCTGATCAGACTACACTCCTTGATTTTAAAGGGGTTTTCCCCCAAGACCTCCAGAAAAAAATTCTGATACTAGAACAATCTGGATTCATTCAATCCATTTCAGGTCAGCAAATGTTAACTGAGCACGCACCTGTGTTTCGGGCACTGTGGGAATTTCAGAGATGAGTAAGATATATTATCTGCCCCCAGGAATGAACCAGATGGAACTAGAAAAAACAGCAGTCCCACTTCCCTATATGAAAAATAACAGAGTAAACAAGAAATCAACAGCAATGAACACCTGGAAGCCACAGTGGGACCTGAGCCTATAGTCCCAAAAGGATCTAATGTCAGATATTCTGGATGTATTCACATCTATCCACAGAAAATAGTTGAGAACTGTATAGGGGGTCCCTAGATGCTTTTAATATTGTCTGGACATTGACATTTTTGATAAATACAAATCCTATCTTTTAAAAATGGAGTATTTACTCATTCTGAATTTGTATGATGATTTCTTGCATTTAGACTCAAGTTATACAGTCACTGCCTGAATACTACATAAGTGACATTGTGCCCTTCTCAGGAGACACACAATGGTCATCTGCCTCCTCAAGCTGAAGTCAATTTTAATTACCTGGTTAAGCTGTTATTTGATTTCTTGACTATGTAAAGTGTTATCTGAGTTCCCTATTGTAGGGCTACTTTTTCCCTTACAATTAACGAGCAATCTGTGGGGAGACAGTTTAAGACCATGCAACTGGCCTGTTCCTCATTAAAATGTTCCTCTGTATTTAGCATCCACTGATGATCGTGTCTAAATTCATATTTACTAAAATAGTTGCAAAATTATGATCTTCCAACTTCAGTACACCCTCCGTATTCATCAGTCAGCTCCTTGCTTTGTACAGTAAACAAGAGTCTTCTGTTCTCAGTCATTTATGTATATCTTTATCTGCCTATCTATTTATCATCCATATGGACTCATGAAGTCCTGTTTTTTCCTGTGGCTTATAATTCAATACCGTGTTTAATTATTTTGGTGCTTAAATTGTACCAGATTTAGCCAGTAGGAATCCCTTCAGGAGGCTGGTGTGTCTCTGTGAAATGTCCCCATTATTTTTTCATAGACATTTCTTTACTTTCTGGCATATCAAGATGTCCCAGGTTCATCTTGTACCTGCCCTATCCCAGCTCTAGAATTGGACATTTATTTGAGGAGCTCTGGTTCCTCTTAGTATTAGAGACCAAGATTTGAATGCTAGTTTTTCATTGCTACTGGGGAGTCTTTCTTCTAAGTCCTTTTAGCAAATAAAACTAGAAAAAAATACTCATTTATTTACACAAACATATACAAATATAATACACATATATACATAGATAAATATATGTGCATACGTGTTTATGTGTACATGCATGTATGTATATGTGGGTATTTCAAATATAAATATAAGAAATCATGACTTCATACTGATGCCCCTCATTCCAATCTAACCCATAGGTTCCTTCTTGCCTCCCTCCATTCCATATGTTGATGTTCCTTTCCTATAATGAGAACTCTGGCTCTCAACAGCATTTACTCATGTGCCCAATCCCACAATACATCCAAAACGGTTCCACAGTTGTTTCACAATCTACCACAAGATGAATAAGGTATATACACTAAAAATAGTTCAGCAGACCAAGAATGAGTAATTAAATAGAATCAATAATAAAAAACCTGACAACCACAAAAAGCCCTGAACCAGATGAATTCACAGCCAAATTCTACCAGACATACAAAGAAGAGCTGGTACCAATCCTACTGAGACTATTCCAAAATATCAAGGAGGGGGGACTCCCCACTAGCTCATTCTTCAAAACCAGTTCATCCTGATACCAAAATCTGGCAAAGACACAACAAAAAAAGAAAACTATAGACAAATATCCCTGATTAACATGGATACAAAGATCCTTGAAAAAATACTAGCAAACTGAATCCAGCAGTACATCAAAAAGTTAATTCATCACAATCAAATGGGCTTTATTCCTGGGATGCAAGGATGGCTTGACATATGCAAATCAATAAATGTGATACAACACATAAACATACTTAAAAACAAAAAACATGATATGATCATCTCGATAGATTCAGAAAAAGCATTTGATAAAATCCAACATCCCTTCATGATAAAAACCGTCAACAAACTAGGCATCAAAGGAACATACCTCAAAATAATAACAGCCACTTAACAAACCCACAGCCAACACAATACTGAATGGGGAACCCCTAAGAACGGGAACAAGACAAGGATATTCACTCTCACCATTCATATTCAACACATTACTGGAAGTCCCAGTCAGAGCAATCAGGAAAGAGAAAGAAATAAAAGGCATCCAACTAGGAAAAGAAGTTATCAAACTATCTCTTTGCTGATAATATGGAACTATACCCAGAAAACATTAAAGATTCCACCAAAAAACTCCTAGTCTTGGTAAACTTCTGCAAAGTCTTAGGATATAAAATCAGTGCACAAGCACTATATTAAGCACGATAGAAGTAAAAAAGCAGATTCTGTCCTCAAGCAACTTAGAATTTCACGAGAAACAGACTAACAGACTGAAAGCAAAGCAGGCATGCTGTGTGAGCACAGAGGAAATGGGGAGTGAGGAAGGCTAGAGCCACAAGGTGCTGAGACTGGAATCATGTGCCCTGAGGTTGTGTAAGATTTAGGCGGGGCAGCAAGGAGGAGGAAGGGATCTCAGTGAGGGGAGCCCTGGCAAAAGCTCAGAGGAGGACTGAGTGTGACAGGTTTCACAGGGCAGAGGGCCCTGTCCAGACTGTGAGCTGGAATCCTGGATGAGGCCAACATTACACCTTCTTCCAGTCTCCGAGAGTTATGCCTCCTATTAACAGTCCCCAGACACTAATTATGAATTCATTAAAATGATGTTAGTGAATGTTTACTGGGTTTCCAGATACTAGTCCTTTAGAAGGGTAATTTCTGTACATTGTTACCTTTTCAGGGAATGGCCTTGAGTTGTGCCATCCAATACGGTAGCTATTTGCCACGTGTGGCTGTGGAGCCCTTATGATATGGACAGTGTAACTGAGCAACTGAATTTCTCATTTTATGTAATCTGAATTCATTAAATTTTAATTTTAAAATGAAAGCAGTATAAAATACTTTTCATTAAACCCAACTTTATTGTTTGGGGAGGGCTACATTTTAAACATAGTATTGTATAGCATATGATTTCTGTATCACCGTATGTGTGTCCAATTTACTTTTTTTTAATGTGGCTACTAGAAAATTTTAAGTGACATATGCTGCTCACATTGCATTTGGCTTTGACAGCACTGGTCTAGAGTCTCACAACTCAGTGTGGTCTGGCTGGACTCGCATGAGAGCCATCCCAGACCTTCAGGACCTGCACTTGACTAGGCTCCCCACGTGAATCTTACGCACAATAAGAGAAGCAGTGATCTGGACGACCTCAGAAGACATCCAGCCACCGGCAGGTACCCAGCATGACCCCCCAATCCTTCTGGGGCTGGAAAGAGGAGGAGGCTGAGGGAGTAACAAGGAGACCCCTGCCTGCCATTGTGACATCACAGAGTAAACCCCCTGGGTCACCTAGCCCCGCCCTGGCTGGTGTCCTGCCCTCAGGACATCCTCTCCAATCCACCACACACCACCTTATCCCTCTGCTGGCAAGAGGGGAGCTGATTCATCCTCACGCTAAACACCCATTCTACCCAACTGATTGAGACAGAACAGAAGATAAACTGAAACTTCTCTGCCTTCGCACTGCAAGAGTGAATGAGCGATTCCTCTCAACTGACTCAAAATGTTTGCCTCACCCAGGAGGTAGGTACATGGATTTTGAAATCTCATGAACATCTCGTACACATACTTACTTACTGCTGGATTTGTAACATAGGTTACACTAACTCATCAATTTCATGTATTTCACATGGTCACAGTAAGGAGCTTGGAAATGCACTATAGGGTTCTACAAAATGGAATGAAAATGTGTTACTCAGCCCAGTTTTCATAGATAAAACTGGTATGTCCATACCTTAGCCTATTACCTTTTCATCTTCCTTCATTAAAACTTCCATTTCTTCTTCCCTTGCCTCATCGTCTTCCTTCTCCTCTCTGTTCCTAGGGCTCCCTATGCCTCTCCTTTTTTCCTTTCATCTGTATTATTCTTGTTGCCAAAATCTGGAGCCCGGTAAAGGCCCAGTAGTGGTGGCAACAATAGAGCTGTGTGTCACCCCAGTGAGCTGGAAGAGCAGACATCAAGCTCTATGCCAGAGAACAGTGGGGCACCCCCAAAGTCCTGCTGGAAACCAGCTCTGATCTGGAACTGGGAAGGACAACACACGGTCGAGCTCTTTCTGGTCTCAGAGAATCCAGGAGAGTCTTCAGGGATCCTTCTAGACCCGGGCAGACTCTCACACTCTGCAGAGAAGTTGCGGCTTGTTTAGGATTTGACCTACATTCAGAAACGACCAGCCTCCCAATTTTCAGCTCTAAGGATGACTTAAAAAAACAAATGGTGTTCATTCGCAAATATCTTGCCTTTCTCATGAGAGAAAAATGAAACTTGTGATTAGCCAGCAAACTAGCACATACACAAACTCACACACACGTACACACACACACTCCAACGGAGGGAGCAATGTGGTGTGTTGTTGACCAGCTGGAAGTTAGGATCTCAAAGGAAAGAACAGGATAACTTAAGAGGTGCTTCTGGGACTGCAGAGCTGAGCTGGTGGTTCTGAAGAGCCATCGGGGTGTGGGCTCAGGCAGTTTCCTTGATTCAGAAGCAGCCCAAAGTGAACAGATGATAAAGAAGTGGATGTGAACATGATAGAAAAAGCCAGTCACGGCTTAGAATAAATTTTATTATTGTTCTTTATCAGTGGTTTTCTAGGAGAGACACAGAGGGAATATGGGAGCGTCTGGTTGCTAATATATACCTGAGAGGTATAAAGTACACTTACTCCATTGCCTCATTCTGCAGGAGGTCCCATAATCTGGCCTGCAATCTGTACATTTTGTTAAAGGTGACTGTGCCTTGGCTTTTACTGAGTGGCAGCCTGGTGATGAGTCAGGCGAACAGTCCTCAAAGATTGCCAATGTTGACTCTACCATTTACTAGCTTTGTGGCCTTGAGCAAGTCAAACCCTCTGAATCGGAACCCTCATTTGTAGAGTGAGGATGCCACGTCTCTTTCACGCTGGTTGTGAGGATTAAGGAAGATGTCTGAAGGGTCTAGCAAGGTGTCTGCTGGTAGCACAGGTGCACTTCCCCTTCGTTGCTGCTTAGAGGCACTCTTCTACCTGTCTCGATTTTCACAGAAGGACAACTCTTTGCCCTCATTTACCCCGGAGGGTAAATTTAACCCTCTGGGAGGTTAAGTAACTTGGCCAAAATCCTCAGTGCAGTCGTGCATAGGGGTCGTAAATAGAACTCGGATCTGCTGAGGGGTCTGGGTGGCGAAGTCCCGCCCCTCGAGTCCTCCCAATGAGGTGCAGACATCCCCTGCCCGTAGAACGGGAGCCTGGGACCCGTAGCGTTAGGAGGCAGGGGCAGGGAAATGCCTGACTTTGGACTCCCAGCAGCCCGACACATCCCGAGCCCTGGCCCACCCGCCTGGGTGTAAGGAATCCCTCCGACTACCCCGTCTCTCCCGCCCTCCCGCCCAGCCTCGCCAGGCGGCAGAG
>NW_012104599.1:606231-617300 GCF_000951045.1 Mandrillus leucophaeus
CCCAAAAGCCCCCGACCCCAGCCGGCCCGCGGGAGCCGTCACCCGCGCTTGAGCGATTGCCCCACAGGAAGTGCAGATGTGGCTGCCCCTCTGATTCACTCCAGCTGCTTGGGGCCTGGAAGAAAGGCGGCTTCCTCTCCTGGAAATGACTGCGTTAGCAAAAGTCCTCAAACAATTCCATTAAAAGGCGGAAAGGGAAAGACGAGAACGAGGTCCCGAAACGCTTTTCCAGGGTCCTTCCCACTGAATTGAAGTGTTCCCAACACTCGGAATCTACGTTAGGAAGACTAGAGTCATTTGATTGTGTGACCATTTGAGGTGATGTGGCCCCTTAAATGTGGTTACAGCTAAGAATAAATCCTGGAGCTGTGTCCTACAGTGATGTAGTCATTTTGAACACTAAGCATGGGCATTTTGGTGGCATTACTCTTCCCTTCCGAGTTGGGAAACAAATGTGAAAATGTCCCGTGTGAAGACCTTCTTTGTCTTAATCAGTGAAGGAGCTGAAGGTCAGGCACTGATGTAAACATTGCAGTTAGAGCAGCAAAAACTCAGAAGGTTGGAGATACATCATCCAAAATGGCTCTAATCGGTAGGGGACCACCCAGCTTGGAAAAGAATATAACATTTCCAATCTGTCACTGGTTTTTGAGCAATCTGTTTGTCCCCTGATCTCTGTGCACTAAAGATAATATACTATTTCATGAGATAATCACTGTTTTCTGGGCTTTGCTCATTTAAAAGCAGGAATGTTTCCACAGGTGAGAGGAAATGGATTGGCAGAGAATCTGTTTGATGAAACTCTGGGTGCATCTGCGTAAAAAGGCTTAGGGTGTGCCTGTGGACCCAGGACTTCCTTTGTAGCTTGTCACTGCTCTTACATATGTGAATCCGGAAGCATCCTGTTTCCTTTAGCAACAGAAGGCTGTTTGGACACACTTCTTTATTCACATCTTCACTCAGGATTCCTAATTGTATCCACAAGCCTTTTTGCATTACA
The DNA here is from genome assembly GCF_000951045.1 of Mandrillus leucophaeus. NCBI lineage: Eukaryota > Metazoa > Chordata > Mammalia > Primates > Cercopithecidae > Mandrillus > Mandrillus leucophaeus. The sequence goes on from NW_012104599.1 coordinate 607,232, forward strand.
AACCTCATTCATTCATTCATAGATGTTAAAACACTGCTAGGCTCTGAGGATCAACAATGAATAAAACATAGCTGCTACTATATCAAGCAACTTACAGTCAAATGAGCATAACAGACAGGAAAGCCATGTGATGCGTTACATGAGAGAGGCACATGCTAGAACATGCAGGAGCAGAGAACAGGGGCAGGCATGGTCATCAGACCAGTGATAGCCGAAACATTTACACCCCACTCCAGCCTTTGTCTACTGAGTAATAGAAAGAAGTTAATGGCGCGTGGGTCGGAAATCTAGCTCCTGGCAGGATAGAGATACTCCTGCCAGGGAGAGAAAACAAACCTTTCCGGGAAGGTGCCAGTATGGATGATGTGAAGAAAAAAGAAACAAACAAAGCAAACAAACAAACAAACAAAAACACCGGATCCCTTAGCCCCAGGCCTTGGCATTAGGGAAGCGGTGTGATATATAACCTGCTTTCCGGCTCAGCATTCACGCTTGTCATTTAATCACCCCTAACCTGCAATGAACTCACAAAACAATAAATTGCATTCCCATTTACAAAGTATGTGTAGGTGCCCCAAGACCACTATTTTCTCTTGATGCACAGCCTAGTAAATGTGGTTTTGTCCAGCACAGGGAACAGGGACTGAGGACCTTAGCAAATATGGGTTATCCCCCACCGTTGGCCTTGTGGTGTCATAAATTATGAGGTGCATATATATTCCTGCGGAGGTCATCCTGGAATGATCACAGTCCAACATGCCAGAGCTAAATACTGTTTTTAGGTGTGGAATCTTCGTGTCTGTGCTGAGTCATGAGCTTCTGAGCCGAACCTAATTATATTTATGTCGCATTGGCTAGCAATTACTTCTTCTGTTCTAAGAGAGGAAAGGGAAGAAAAAAATATTAACATGCCCAAATTACAATGAAAGGAAGTGAGTGGGATGCTGGGCTCTGATGTTTGTGGCCAGGCAGAAAAACTCATGTTTTGTCAAAAAGAGGAAATTAGACGTTGTGGTCCAGGGTCCTTGGGGAGGGGGAGATCAAGACTGGTCACATTCAGCAGCCAGGCAGCCAAGTACGCACACAAAATGCACAGCTTCCTAAGGGGTGGACCCAGGCTTTGTGGAGGCCTAAAATGATATAATTTTGGAGGCCCTCTTTAAGAAAAAGAGTACACAATTACAAGTGTAAATTAGGTAACAAGGTTTTAGAATAGGTGGAGGGAGTAGGGGACATGAAAGCTGAAGCTTCACTTATTAGCTTCACTCTAAATAAATCCACCCCTGAGCCTCCTCATATAACACACTTACGAGCCTGCCACTCCCATCCCCATTTCCCTGGAGAAGGCGAACTTCAGGCTATTAAGGCACAGGGGGTGCGGTTTATGAGCAGAGGCAATAAAAACCAAAGACATAAGACCGTGCCAAACAGTGACTCAAGCGGGCTATGAGAAGTGTCTGCAAGTATTTGAAGGGTGTAAGCACAGAGAGGGGAAAATAATTGTTCACTGTTCTGGGGTGGAAAGACAATGAAGATACAATTAAGTAAAGAAAAATGTGCACAAAACTCATCAGGAAACATTGGCTAACTGTATTTTCTGATACCGTGGAGTTGTATTTCCCATGGGAAGTATATGAGGATCTACTGAGTCACTGAAGCTGGAACTGGCCGCACACACACACACAAAAAAAGTGCTACAGGAAACAATCCTACAAGACTCCTATAGGGAGTGGCTGGATGCCCCAAAGTTCAGCCTGAGCCCTGAATTCCACAGGGCTGACACATGGCATTCTGTAGATTAGCAGGCAGGGAGGATGCCAAATTTAAAAAAAAGGATCCTATGAGGAGGAGCAGCCACCTCCACCCACATTTTGCCGACTGGTGGGGGAAGCACGTGACGGAAGCAGAAACGATGAGGGGATAGCGCCACCCAGCGTTATGATGAAAGTACTAGCTAGGAAACCAACAGCCGATGCAACTGTAAAAAAAAAATAAAGAACACAAAATTCCTGCTTCTCCTCCCAAAGGAGAGTGGATTCTGTCACAATAAATAAAGGGTTGTTTGGGTGATGCAGAAAATATGCTTGAACATGGCACATGTTTATCAAATTTGCTTGTTAACATCAGTCTGAGGAGAGCAGACATTACAGGTGACAAAAGCAGGATCCAAAGCAACTCATTCAGCTAGAACGTGGACTAATTCAAACAGTTAAGTTCACAAGAACCTGCCTTTGATTCCCTAAACGAACTGCACAAATATAGAATGGGAAAAATACGACCTCATGGCTAGTCTGGAAGAGGGGGAGGAAGGGCCAGGTGGGATACAGAGGGTTTTATTAAATGTAAGCCCAAAATGAGTCCAACAGGTACCATTTTACATGAATTCCCTGGGTATATATTAAGAACTTTCTAAAATTCCCAATCCCTGGGCCTCGTCCAGAACTATTATGAAATCTCAGGGTGGATCCAGGAATTGGCATATTTTCCAGACTTCCAAAGGTTGTTCTGATACTCCATCAGAACTGAGAACAACTGCTCTAAAATGAAAGTGAGAACCTTTAAGGAAGTTACATTTAAGACAAATGCAGCAGTTATAATGGAATATAGAAAGAGTTGTGAGAAGGCCGGGTGCAGTGGCTCACACCGGTAATCCCAGCACTTTGGGAGGCCAAGGTGGGAGGACTGGTTGAGCCCAGGATTTCGAGACCAGCCCGGACAATACAGTGAGACCCTGTCTCTGCTAAAATTAAAAAAAATAATAATAATAAGTGTTGTGAGAGAGGTAAAGTGTGACAAGGACCATGAGGAGGGAACTGTATGTCCTAGGGAGAAAAGAAACATTTTCAAAGAGCGGATGACTTTTTAGACTAATTTCGTTGAGAGGCAGGCAGTTCACCAGATAAAAAGAGACTGAAGGCATTCCAGGCAGAAGGAAGAGCATCAGCAAAGGCTTGGAGGATGAAAGTCCATGCAGCGTTTAGGGACTCACAAACAGTGGCAGAATCTCTTTCAACGTTGGTGTCCCAATTAATTTGCACTTTTTTTTTCTTTTTTTTTTTGAAATGGAGTCTCGTTCTGTGGCCCAGGTTGGAGGGCAGTGGCACAATCTCGGCTCACTGCAACCTCTGTCTCCCGGGTTCAAGAGATTCTCCTGCCTCAGCCTCCCAAGTAGTTGAGATTACAGGTGCCTGCCACAATGCCTGGCTATTTTTTTTTTTTTTTTTTTTTTTTGTATTTTTAAGTACGGACAGGGTCTCACTATGTTGACCAGGCTGGTCTCGAACTCCTCACCTCAAGTGATCCAACTGCCTTGGCCTCCCAAAGTGCTGGGATTGCAGGCATGAACCATCGGGCCCAGCTGTTTGTACAATTTTGAGGAGAAAAAGAACAACTTGTACTTCTGACTGACTGGTGGCAAGAAGATATGCAAACGACCCCTTACTGGTCTGTCAGATTACTTTCTCAACATTTTAGAAACTCTTTTTTGAAATATAAAATATTGTCATTCCTTTGCCTGAAGGTTGGGAGAGGAATGATAAATAGCCATGGCCTTCCGGATCCTGGAATTCATTTATCTCCAATCCTATCTGCATCCTCACCCCATCCCCAGCCAACACTCTCACTCAGCATTCCATGTGTAGAGGAGATACTTAATAGTACTTATTCTAATGTTCTAACTGGAAGGTGGAGACCACCCATGGAACAGGGAAACTATTTCCTGTTCATGGCTCCGTGAGGCCCTGACATTGCAGAGAACAGAGTTTCTTCAAAGGGCTGGGAAACCCTACTCAAGGGAAGGTAAACTTCTGCAATAATGGTGACCTGCCATATCTTCATGTCTGCCATAAATTCAAGCCCAATCCATTCACTCCAGTTACCTACAGAATGGCAGGCAGTGGAAACTAAACCATCATTTACTTTTTAAGGAAATTTTCCTCTGCAAATTGCAGGTCCTTGCTTCTTTATGCTTAATCCCAGATCCCCATTGGCAAGCTCTCTGGTGTAATCTCCCAGAACAGCTGGGCCCTGATTGCCTTGTCAATTATTAAATGCCCATGTTCCCTGTAAGGCAGCATTTAATCATGAGGCACTCCAAAGAATATGAGATAGAAAGGGAGGGGTAGGAGGAGAGGAAGGAGGGTAGGAAGACAGTTTGTATTCTTGCAACGTTAAACCAAAGGGACTTGGAGTGCAGATGGCATCCTTCGTTTCTTCCAGACAAGCTGCAAGACGCTGACCGTGGCCAAGGTAACCGGCTTCCCCTCATATTGCTCAAGGGATGCAGTCTACGGCTATTTTGTACCTGGCTCTTTTTATGCACCTGCCTCATCGATCTGTTGTCCTTTCTAGCCTATGCTAATTCTGGGTTACTCTGTTGATATATGTTGATGGAAGGGTTACTGATTATACATTGGCGCCTACGCACTTCCTAATGATCTAAGGGCCCAAGTGTTAGAGAAACCACTCTGTCCCTTTTCCAGAGAGTCAAGAGTCACCTTGGCATAGGATCTGTTGCATACGCTAAGACAGAGTTGTTCTTACGGTCATTACTTCTTCAGAATTACTTTATGGAAACCATTGCAAAATTAGATTTGTTCTTCCAATTCAAGAGGTAATTGGATCCTAGCAGGGAAAGGCATGTTTGGGGAAAGGAGTAAAGTATGTGACAAAGGGCATGGTACTATAGGTGTTGAAGATAATTCTTGAAAATTCTCGAGTGAAATTATCATTTGATATCAAGAAGATGATTTTTGAATGAGGTTCCTTGTGTCTCTGCCTGGTGGACACTCCTTCTGGAAGGAACCTCTTTGAGCTTCAGTCCAAGCTCTTTTTTATTCTTTGTTTCTCAAATTGCCTCTTCCTTAAATTGGTTGTCACCTTGTTGCCACAAAGTGGGTGTATCTTAGCACGGGGTTCATTATTCTTTCTTATTTCTGAATAACCCCGAGAATAACTTGCCAATATATATATAACTTGAAGTGGATTGAATGTGGAGTAAAAATCTTGCAAGTGTAACTGGAAATGGATTGAGTGTGGAGTTAAAATCTGACATGATAATTGACAAATTTCCAAACCAGACTGAAAATGATTGTTGGAAAATGAATGCTGAGGTCACAAAAGTTAGAATTGCCTAAGTCTTTAGGTCAGCCTTTACACTAAATAGTTAGTGAAGATGTTTTACCTGGAAATCCATTTCTTATTCAAGCAATGTAAGAATTATTAGAAAAGGATGACTCACAGTAAGAGAATGATGACTAAAACCAATAGGATTTTCGTAACTAAAACCAAGATGAAAACATTTTAGGAAAGGGGAACTGGGCAACATAGGACTTCAGTGTCTGGCAATAGAAAATCTTCCCTCCTCCCAGATGCTGCAGATAATTTGTCCTTAGTCAAGGTCACCCAGAGTCTTGCAAGAACTGACAATTCTTGGCAGAGTTCATTTGTTGAGTGCTTTTAAAAGTAAAATCATATTAGCAGATTGCTTTTCAGAAGTTGTCTTGATCATGTTTTGTATATTGGTTTTACATACATATGATCTTCGTGTATTTCTTATTGCCATAAATAATAAGCACTTTGTGATATGCACTGTCTTAGTCCCTGGAAATTCTGAAGAACAAATTGTTTCATTTCTAAGGTAAAGTTCTCTGTTAATGTAGAAACATTAAGTTGGGCGTGATAAGGGAGGGAAATTTATGGGCCTGTCCATTTAACTATGGTTTTATTTATGGCTCTTAAGCTAAGCAGATTTAAGTCTGATTAATTCTGATATGAAGGATCCCCTGGAAAGCTCAAGAAGGTTTACTTTAAGAAGCGTCTGTCAGCAACTAAGCATGGGCTTCTTTTCTGTTCAGTGTGCATTAATATAACTGTATAAACTGCTCTAACACAAAGTGAGAGACTTGCCAAATTACTTCTCTAAGTCAAATTAACTCTGGCTCCAAGCCACCACTCAACAAAGTTGGCAGTCTAATACTGGTCATATTTTAGCTTGCCCTCCTATTCTCTTAGGCTGAAAATGACAGAGAGAGTAGGGGCTCCAGCCAGAGCCATCCGGGGGGCTTCAGTTCTTTCGGCAGCCTCCTCTATGTCCCCACTGTGAGGCAGGCACTTCTGCACCAGGCTGGAAGACACCGCCCTCCAGGTTCCTCTCCACCGACCAAGGGTTTGGCTGCCGACACCCTACCCATGGCTTTGTGGACACCAAACCTGCTGTCCAGCCTACACAGGCACCACAATTTCAAATGCGAGCATTTGGTTCACTGCCCTCATCCCAGTAGGTTCACTGCCCTCTTTTATCCTCCAGGCCCCAAAGCATCCATCTGCTTCCCCCGGAGGTTTCTAGTTTAATATTCATTGCCATACTCCTTTCAGAGGAATCTATAATGCAGGGAAGAGGACACCAATAGCTCACTACATTGTTACAATAGCAAACGCTTCAACAAGTCAGTGCTACTAACTGTCAGTAAAGACAAAGCCAAAAACGATTACCACGAAGAGCATTTGGAATGCTCCCAATTCTTTTTTCTAAACTTTTATATAAAGTTGAGACTTTATATAAAAGTTTTCCAGAAGTTGTCAATTGCCTTGTCAATTATTAATTATATAATTATATATTTATATATGTGTATATATTATTTTATATAAAGTTAAAAGTTTATATAAACTGTTATGTAAAAGTTTATATAACCAGCCAGGCGCAGTGGCTCACACCTGTAATCCTAGCACTTTGGGAGGCCAAAGCGGGCAGATCACCTGAGATCAGGAGATCAAGACCAGCCTGGCCAACATGGTGAAACTCCATCTCTACTAAAAAAAAAATACAAAAAAAATTAGTTGGCGCTTGTAATCCCAGCTACTCGGGAGGCTGAAGCAGGAGAATCTCTTGAACCCAGGAGGTGGAGGTTGTGGTGAGCCGAGATTGTGCCATTGCACCCCAGCCTGGGCAACAAGAGTGAAACTCTGTCTCAAAAAAAAAAAAAAAAGGTTTATATAACCTCTGACTGAGGTCATTGCTATCTGATGCTTATTCAGAACATCCTCAATTTACTCAGTCGTTTAGTATTGAGTGTCTAATGTGTAAAATACTGTGCTAGTTGCTGTGGGAAAGATATAATCACAAAGACACATTTGCTACCTAATGGCAGCTTGAAATCTTGAAAGCTTGAAGACATGACCAAAAATAAATATGAAAAGAATACCATTAAGAAGGCACATACCACAGTCCTTGAAGCCCTTCCAAGCCTCACTTCCCATGCAAGGTACTGTTTAGGGGATGTCCCTGAAGCAGATGGGGCTTGGAGTGAGCCTCAGAGGGGCAGGACTTCAGTAGACAGGGCCTGGCCAGCAGTGGTATTAATATTTGCAGCAATCCACCTTCTCTCTCTCTTGCTCAATCCACTGGTCCAAGAACTCCAGGTAGTGGCTGCTGGCAGATCCATCACTGCTACTCAGAATGATCCCCCTGCTGTTTGTTGGTGGGGTCATTATGGCACTTACCATAAAGGTACACACACACACACACACACACACACACACACACACACACCCCCTCCCTAGGATTTGCCAGCTGGAGGCTCTGTTGATTCTACTCTCACCATTTGAAGCAGAAATGGAAGATTTTAACATGTTCACATCCAATTCATTCTGACTTCTGCATTCGTCATTCTAATTTGTCCTATCTGGTGGATCACCTTTATCCTACTTCTATGCAGTATCGCTGCATATCATGCCCAGAGACCAGCCCCTGGCATTCTATCTATGCAAATCACCGCTTTTCTGCGGTTGGACCTGTGTAAGGTTCAACTCGAAGCAGCATCATCCCTGCATTGTGTAGAGGCCAGGAGAAAACTTTCCCTTTGCCCTCCGAAGGTTCACTGAAAATCACTGACAAGAGGCAGATTAATAGGAGAAAAAACATACAAGTTTATTTGATCATAGTTTCACATGACAAGGGAACCTTCAGAATGAAGACCCAAAGATGCAGGAAAAATTGTCTGTTTTTATGCTGAGTTTCAAAAAAGTATGGACAGTCACGTAGAAATATGATTGGACATCAAGGGCATGATCTACTGTTTCTTTGTTTATTGATTGTTCTTTATTTTTTAGAGACAGATAGTCCAGACTGGGGTGCAGTGGCACAGACTGCACTCTGTAAAACAGACTTTAGAGACAGTCTGTTGCCCAGACTGGAGTGCAGTGGCATGATCATGGCTCACTGCAGCCTCGACCTCCTGGGCTCAGGTGATCCTCCCACCTCAGCCTCAAAAGTAAGCTGGGACTACAGGCACGCACCATCATGCCCGGCTAATTTTTCATAGTGACAGGGTCTCACTATGTTACCCAGGCTGGTCATGAATTCCTGAACTCAAGCAACCCTCCCACCTCTGGGAGGGATTACAGTGCTAGGATTACAGGCGTGAGCCACTGCATCTGGCCTGATCTAATAACGTTAATAGACCGTGTGGGGAAACCCAGCAAGCCCTGCTTCTCGTTGGCCTCTGTGAGCATTTCTTCCTTCCGGGTGCGGGGCGCGACCCTCTCTGGAATGGGGGTCTTATGACCTACAGTCACACAAGCTAGGTCAGAAAACTTCTTCAGGGTCCGTTTGTACACGGAAAGGCAGAGGGAAAGTTAGAGTACTATTTTTAGGTTTTATGGCTGACTCTGGGGAAAGGGGCTCTGGTTTCTATGACCCACCTTGAGGAAGAGGGATCCTAGTTTCTGTGGCTAGCCTCGGGCAAGAGTGGGACTGAGACAGGAGGACAGGAGAAGGTCAGAGACAGCTGCTCTGAGGCCCCCGTGCGGGCATATGGTTTTCTGAGACCCTCCAGGTGCTGGCTGCAGACCACTCCTGAAGCCGGGCTTCCATGCGGCCTCTGGAGAAAACTGGCAGAGAAGGGTTGTGCCTATCCACCTTGGAGGGGTATGGCTTGAGCAGAGGGAGCACAGGGAAAGGCGGCCAAATCTCCGAGGCGACTCTGAGTCAAGCTCCCTTGCTCCCTTCCCTTCCACTTGTGCTTGTCTATTACAGATGGAGCTCGCGAAGGCCTTCTCTGGCCAGCGGACACTCCTATCTGCCGTCCTCAGCATGCTATCACTCAGCTTCTCCACAATATCCCTGCTCAGCAACTACTGGTTTGTGGGCACACAGAAGGTGCCTAAGCCCCTGTGCGAGAAAGGTCTGGCAGCCAAGTGCTTTGACATGCCAGTGTCCCTGGATGGAGATACCACCAACACATCCACCCAGGAGGTGGTACAATACAACTGGGAGACTGGGGATGACCGGTTCTCCTTCCGGAGCTTCCGGAGTGGCATATGGCTATCCTGTGAGGAAACTGTGGAAGAACCAGGTAGCCTAAATTCTGGGATATAAGAGCAACGGGGTCAGGGTGGGCAAGAGATCTAATGCAGGCATGGAAACCAGGTAGGCCCGCTTAGGGCTGGGGTTGCCCTGGGAAGTGCAGCCCACACCCCAGTGGGCCTCACCTCCTTCTCCCAGCACAGAACCTTCCACCTCTGTGTAGTGTCCTTCTCTATGGCAGCCCCTTTTAATAAGGTTGGCTTTTCACTTCCTCCCTCTGTAGTAGACTTGTGGGTTCAAAATAGCATGTTAAAAATAGAATTAACCTTAAAAGTTTCATTTAGACCATTCACATTATGAGAATTTCCAGTCTAGAGACCTAGAATTGCTGTTTAGAAACAAAACGGAGAGGAATATTGTAGGAAAGCCCTAGCTCTGCTCAACTGTGACCTCATACAAATAACTTTGTTTCCTTCTTTTTTTTTTGACACGGAGTTTCACTCTTGTTGCCCAGGTTGAAGTGCAATGGCACCATCTCGGCTCACTGCAACCTCCGCCTCCCAGGTTCAAGCAATTTTCCTGCCTCAGCCTCCCAAGTAGCTGGAATTACAGGCATATGCCACCATGCCCGGCTAATTTTGTATTTTTAGTAGAGATGGGGTTTCTCCATGTTGGTCAGGCTGGGCTCCAACTCCCGACCTCAGGTGATCCGCCGGCCTCAGCCTCCCAAAGTGCTGGGATTACAGGAATGAGCCAGCGTGCCCG
>NW_012104599.1:617350-629518 GCF_000951045.1 Mandrillus leucophaeus
GGGTTTCTCCATGTTGGTCAGGCTGGGCTCCAACTCCCGACCTCAGGTGATCCGCCCACCTCGGCCTCCCAAAGTGCTTAAGATTACAGGCGTGAGCCATCACGCCCAGCCTATAACTTCGCTTCTATAGGCTTTGATTTGCTCATTTGTGAGATGAAAGCATCACAGTAGATAATCTTTACAGCCTTTTCCTGGCCCCAAAGTGTTTTATCATTCTAAGTATTACTGCTACCATTTAAAAGTGGGGGAACTGAAGCCAGCCAGCTAGGGTAACTAGATCACGTAAGGGAGCCCTCAAGGAACTGAAGGCAGATCTGCCAGATCTCCTGCCCCTCGGTGCACACTAGCAAAGCAGGCAGGTGCTGGTCGATGTGTGTTCCTCAGGTTTGGAGGAACGAGTTGAAGGCACCTCCTCTTCCCTGCCCAGAACACTGAGAGGTGATTCTGTGTCCTGGGAAGAAAGCACCTGGTAGTGAAGTTTTTCTAATGCCCAGAATCATGAACAATTTGATATCTGCCACTTCTCCCTATTTGAGCTAAAAGGGAGATGGAAGAGGAATTTAAAAAAAAAAAATGTATTTACATTTATATTTATTATTGTGCCACTTAGCACTGCTCCATCCCCAGTCCTGGAAACAATTTAGAGCCCTTCGGTCCAGTGGTACAGCGGCAGCAAAAGGTATTAGTTAACACTAAGATCGTTAACTCTTCAGGACACGGGAAATGGGAATATTAAGCTATGTAGGTGCTCTCAGGGAAACAGCTTCTGCATTATCAGAGATTGAAGAGAGAGAAATTCACCTGGGCTGACTCTTGGCTGGGCCATTCATTCACCCAGGTATTCTTTCCTGCTTTCCTGCTGTATATGGGGCAGGTGCTGTCAGAGCAGAGGGAGCAGCGCCAGGTATGGGGTGGGGAAGGTTTTCATTCCAGCCATCCCAGGGAGCAGTTCCATGACGTTGCACCTTGTATGTTTCAGGGGAGAGGTGCCGAAGTTTCATTGAACTCACACCACCAACCGAGAGAGGTGAGAAAGGACTACTGGAATTTGCCACGTTGCAAGGCCCATGTCACCCCACTCTCCGATTTGGAGGGAAGCGGTTGATGGAGAAGGCTTCCCTCCCCTCCCCTCCCTTGGGGCTTTGTGGCAAGTATGTGTCTGATAAGGAATTTACAGTAGTTACCATTGACTTGAGCCTCTCCGGATCTAAACTGCACTGTGATCTCCCACTTTTCTCTTCTGAGCCCCACAGGGTGACACAAATTCCTCCTTGAACTGACTTTCATTCATATGCAGGAACGCAAAAAAAGGAACAGCGGGGATAAATAAGATTCACAAATAGAAAACCACCAACAGCGCTAACCTACTCTTGTTGCCAAGTAACCGTGTAGGAAGGCTTAGGTTTTTCCTCCTTCTCCTCCACTATTATTATATTATTATTTGGTCAAACGAAAGGAGTGAAGAAAGGAGGCAGGGAGGGAACCGTCCCAAAATTAAATGAGGAAAAAGAGGACAAAAATGGTAACTAGAGCAACATTATTTCCCTGCAGAATTTATGAAAATTCGATGATTTCTTCTCAAATCTCCCCAACAGTATTGACAGTCAGTCAAACTTACTTGGGTATATATTGGTTATAGAGTAGGAGCTGTGAGCGACGTCAAAGAACCAGAATGCAGTAATGGTCCTCCCTGGTTTCAGCTGTGCCTCATGTTCCCCTTCTCGGATGCTGCTAGGGTCTTAACTCCTAATAGGCATCCTATGCTCACCGTTTGTTCAGTTTTTTAACTGAGGGTGAGCGCTCCCTCTTCCTCTGGTTTCTGGCAGAAATCCTATGGTTATCCCTGGGAACGCAGATCACCTACATCGGACTTCAATTCATCAGCTTCCTCCTGCTACTAACGGACTTGCTACTTACTGCGAACCCTGCCTGTGGGCTCAAACTGAGCGCCTTTGCTGCTGTTTCCTCTGTGCTGTCAGGTGAGTTGCTCCTGGAGTAGGAGGGGGTGATTGGCCCTGGCCACCTTTGAAGCCGTAGCTGGAGGACTTGAGTCTTTGCCCTGAAGGGGAGAAGGAGCCCAAAGACAGTATAAAGAATGGAGGTAGGCATCTTTAATTTTAAATTGAAGTAACATGTAAAATTGTATATTGGATCACCATGTACTTTACAAAATGATTTACCTCTAGGTTCCTTTATTTGCAAGCTTTCTCAATATGTAAAATCTATTGTTTGGGTTACTTTTCAGCTGTGACATACACACAGCTTTTCAAGACCAGTCTCCATTGGATAAAGTGAGAGATGCACATATGAAATGAAGAATTAAGCCAACATTGGGGTGTGGGTGGGAAGGAGTAGGGGTGGGGTGCAGTGGCCTTGGGTGCAGCATTGACTCAGACTTTTTCCATAGCTCTCAGCCTGCAGTCTGGGATCACCTACTGCAAAGATGTGCATTTAAGGAGAAGCCCCCCTTGTGGATTACTCTTCAGGAAATGTGGTGGCATAGGGTAATGGGCTACTCCAACAGAGGCTGCGCCTGACTGCGAGAAGGGTGATCCAAAATCATACTCCTGGCAGATGGCATGAAAGCCTTTCTCTAAGGGCTCTGCCTTCCTGTTTCCTCCGTAGGTCTCTTGGGGATGGTGGCCCACATGATGTATTCACAAGTCTTCCAGGCGACTGCCAACTTGGGTCCGGAAGACTGGAGACCCCATGTTTGGAATTATGGCTGGGCCTTCTAGTAAGTGCTGTCATCTCCTGAACCTTTGTAGCCCCAGCCAACCTTCATGAGATTTTCTACCCCCAGCTAGATGCTTATTCGGTGAAGCCCTGCCTTCTCTTCATCCCTCATCCCAGGAGCCTGTCAACCCCACACAGGGCTGCATCATCAGGACACATACATTCTTCCCTGCCTTGAGTGGGTACAGGGAGGATTCCTCGAGGGTGTCTTGGGAGGATGTTATTTTGTCCAGTTTTCCTGCTCATCAGCTGTGGCAGTTGCCTCTTCACCTGGCATATATGTCACCCTGGGGAAACAAGACTGAATTTGTAGGCCTTATGGAAATGGGCTCTATTTTTTCTTAATGATTCAAGGTATTAGAGAACGGAGAAATCGAGAAATCGCTTTCAAATTTGGATTGAATTGCATTCTCTGTAAATAGCTTACTCCTCTCCTCTTCACTTCCTTCTATATCCATTCTTATTCTATTGAACCGCGTTGGAAATAACACTTCACTACCACAGTCGTTCTCTAACCCTTAAAGAACTAAGGGGTCAGTCATTTTACATTTCTCTTAAAAAGACAGCGACAGCAAACATCACAAGGCAACACATTCAAGTTAAATATTACCTTTGAGAGCTCTTACTTTCTCCCTTAAGGAGCACTCTTTATTCACAGCAAGTTGTCAACTTGTACTGATATTTACTAAGTGCTAAGTACTTTGAGAGCACTGAAAAAGACACAGTGATGGGCTCAAGTTTCCACTCAGAGAAGGAAGCCTGCACGTCTGTTGTGAGGCCCTATCCCGTTTCCCGTGGCACAATCTGTGCTAATAATTTGGGAGTCTGAGTCTACTCCACCAGCCAGGGCATCGGCTCAATGCAGTTCCCAGATCCAGCATTTCTCACCTTTTGTCTGTCTTCAGGCCATTCTTGGCATTACGGCTGTGGAGCTCAGGCTAGGCAACGCCTATCAATCAACTCCCAGAAGCATCCCAGACTGAACCTACCGCGTTTGTCAGAGGCAACAGATATGAACACACAGTGCCTGCATGTGACCTGGCTTTAACCATCACTTGGCCTCATGAAATCCCTCCCTAACCTCACAAAACTTCCTGTTTCCTGAGCTTCCCAGAACCACAGGGAGATTTAGGGATTGGATTTTCCAAGTTTTCAGGAATGTGTTTAATATAGTTCCCTAGTGTCTTCTTTTCCTTTCTTGAATCCATCCAGATTCCCTTAATCTCCAGCTCCTCTCCCATCCATTATGAACTCCTGTAAGCCAAAACCACACTGTTTTCATACAAAGCAAATTCCACTAGTACAACCTGTAATACCTCCTGATTTGTAGTGAATGTTTTCCTGAATGACTTTCAGAGGCTCAACGTTGTGGACCCTAACACTGCTAAGTTCAAAACAAAGGAAGATGGAAGAGGGATGATTCCTCCCAGCATCTGAGAGGGGGGACATCTTTGGCAGAGAGTGTGTGTGTGTGTGTGTGTGTGTGTGTGTGTTGGGGTGGGAGAGGGAGGGTATGCAGTGGGTTATGTCCACTGCACACAGCTCAGCTTCAGGCCTGGGGAATCTTGGAGATTTTACAAGGGTCAATGCAGCTTGGGAAACAGGAGTCCAAATACACACAGACACACACACACAAAATAGGCACACCAGACAGAAAAGGGCATGGCACCGACAACTCAACAATTCAGTGAAAACAAATCCATTAAGCTCCTAGTCTGATACTAGGACTACATGAGTCATTCTCTTTTTAGAAATCGGTAAGTTCTCTTCCCACAGTTCTTTACCTGAAACATGGTGGAAAGTCCCTAAATCCCTACAAGACATTAAGCTAGTCCACTAGTAGGAAGAGGTCATGGCATTTTTCTCTCAAGAAAGTCCTATTCTTATTGTCCAATCTTTTTGTGCGTTTGTCCCTAGCATGGCCTGGCTCTCCTTCACCTGCTGCATGGCGTCAGCTGTCACCACCTTCAACACGTACACCAGGATGGTGCTGGAGTTCAAGTGCAAGCATAGTAAGAGCTTCAAGGAACCCCCGAACTGCCGACCACATCACCACCGGTGTTTCCCTCGGCAGCTGTCAAGTGCAGCCCCCACCGCGGGTCCTTTGACCGGCTACCACCAGTATCATAATCAGCCCATCCACTCTGTCTCTGAGGGAGTCGACTTCTACTCTGAGCTGCGGAACAAGGGATTTCAACGAGAGGCCAGCCAGGAGCTGAAAGAAGCAGTTAGGTCATCTGTAGAGGAAGAGCAGTGTTAGGAGTTAAGCGGGTTTGGGGAGTAGGCTTGAGCCCCACCTTACACGTCTGCGGATTATCAACATGTGCTTAAGCCAACGTCCGTCTCTTGAGCATGGTTTTTAGAGGCTATGAATAAGGCTATGAATAAGGGTTATCTTTAAGTCCTAAGGGATTCCTGGGTGCCATGGCTCTCTTTTCCTCTACAGCTCCATCTCATTTCACCCACCCCCATCTCACACATCCAGAATTCCCTTCTTTACTGATAGCTTCTGTGCCAGGTTCTGGGCTAAACCATGGAGATAAAAAGAGGAGTAAAATACACTTCCTGACTGACCTTAAGGGTCTGATAAATCTAGTTATCAGTCTGGAAATTGGAGAAATGGAGGTGAGCAAATTAACGGTAGTGTGACTGTGGCTCAACTTTCCATGGTACATGCAAATTGTTCTGGAAGTCACAGATGGGAAAACAGAAGCACCCCTGAGTGCTTTGCCATATAGCACAGAGGTCCTCCACACTGCCTGAGACAGTGTCCTGCATCCACACAGTAGGTACCCAGTAAAAGTGTTATGAAACATTGTCCCAGGAGCCCTTAGGAGAGTGGTTTAACATGAGAAGGCGCCAACAGCACACAGGGGCAGGGTCACTTCTAGAAATAGCCCACCAAGGCTATTCAGATGGGACTGTGGTTCCCTTCCAGACAGTCATACCAGGGACTTGCCAGTGAACAAGGGGGCACAGGCTCCTCTCTGGATCCCACCTTTTCATCCCTTCTGAGAAATATACTCTATTATTTCCTCCATAAAGAATGCCACCCACCCGATTCCTCAAGGATCTTGAACTAGAAATACCATTTGACCCAGTCATCCCATTACTCAGGATATACCCAAAGGATTATAAATCATGCTGCTATAAAGACACATGCACATGTATGTTTACTGCAGCACTATTCACGATAGCAAAGACTTGGAACCAACCCAAATGTCCATCAGTGATAGACTGGATTAAGAAAATGTGGCACATATACACCATGGAATACTATGCAGCCATAAAAAAGGATGAGTTCACGTCCTTTGTAGGGACATGGATGAAGCTGGAAACCATCATTCTCAGCAAACTATCACAAGAACAGAAAAACAAACACTGCATGTTCTCACTCATAGGTGGAAATTGAACAATGAGATCACTTGGACACAGGAAGGGGATCATCACACACTGGGGCCTGTCGTGGGGTGGGAAAGCGGGAAGGGATAGCATTAGGAGATATACTTAATGTAAATGATGAGTTAATGGGTGCAGCACACCAACATGGCACATGTATACATACGTAACAAACCTGCACATTGTGCACATGTACCCTAGAACTTAAATTAAAAAAAAAAAAAAAAAAAAATGCCACCCATCTACTTGCCCATTCTCTTTTCCATATGGGGAAACAAACCATCCTTGATGACTCAGACAAATGAGAATGGCACACAAGTATATTCCCTTAGAGTATTTATTTATTTACTCTGTAACGGTTCACATTTTAAATAGTGCTTCCTGACAATATACCAGCTGGCTCTTCTCTAATAAGGGCAATAAGGATAGCAATTCACATTCAGGGGATTAGTTTCACCATACCACAACATTTGGGGGATGGCAAAAACGGGGTCTAAGGAAAAGGGAGGGTACTTAAGGGACAGAGGAGGGGAAGACCCTTGCATTTGCAGAAGTCATTACTATTTCTCAGTAGTGGTCATATTGGCTTTGCCGGCAACCCCACGATGGGATTAGAGAAAGAAAGGAGCATTTCCTATCTTAGACACCTGGGTGGGTGGCTGCCTGCAAGGAGAAGGAGGTTTAGGGACACATTTCACAAGAAACCAGCACCCACATTGGTCAGATGAAGCTTCCTCAATTTTCGGCCACCACTTACACCTTTCTGTACCGGCTGCAAGAGGAAGAAGAAAACTAAGCGTATAACGTTGTTTTGCAAGGAGAGATTCAAACTCATAGTCCAAAGAATCTGTTAGGTTAGTTTGCAAATACATCATGAAGAATTCAGAGACATTAAGTTTTTCTAGCTTCCTCTCATCTCTTTCTGGGATTTGCTCTGCATAAACACAGTCCTCTCCCCAAACAATCCCACCAAAACAGGTCCTCATTAACAACTTCATGTTTCACTGCTGCATAGAGTGGCTGGCTTCCCAGAAAGCTTTAACATGACAGAGAACCAGGTGATGCCTGGACAGCTCAGTCAGACCACAGGACCACCACCCAAGTTTTGGGTGTTCAGCTGCCTATAAATTAATCCTTCAAATTCTATACTAAACCAAAGTAGGTCCCAGGCCCTTATACTCAAGTAGATTCAAATCCCAGAAATTATCTGGAATCATTTCCATACTCTGGGAGTATCTTCTTAATCCCCCAAAGTCAAGCTGGACCCACAGAAGACTTCCAAACTGTTGAAACCAAATTTGCCTTCAGGATCTTAAGGCAGAGGCACCCAGAAACCTGAGAAGGCCAATCTGAAGCCAGGCAACATGCCTGCTTGGATCTACTGCTACCAACCTCCTGTTACGTCATAATGCCTGTCAGTGGGTAATTAACAGAGATCCCTTTAAATCTGGACTTCATAATTTTCTACAATCCTTTTACTAATACAAGCTAAAAGATAGAAGCCCAGCCAGGCACAGTGGCTCATGCCTATAATCCCAGCATTTTGGGAGGCAGGGGCAGGTGGATCATCTGAGGTCAGGAGTTCGTGACCAGCCTGGCCAACATGGTGAAACCCCATGTCTACTAAAAATACAAAAAAAAAAAAAAATTAGCCAGGTGCAGTGGCAGGCACCTGTAGTCCCAGCTACCTGGGAGGCTAAGGCTGGAGAATCGCTTGAACCCAGGAGGCAGAGGTTGCAGTGAGCCGAGATCGCGCCATTGCACTCCAGCCTGGGCAACAAGAGCAAAACTCTGTCTCAAAAAAAAAAGATACAAGCCCAGGTAAAGAGAGAACCTGAGTTGCCCTCAGGGAAGACCTATCAAGGTTATTCAAGAAGCAGTTTTCCATCTGCCAACGTTGAATTTTCTGCTATATAAACAATGACCTAAAAGTTTAAAGAAGAACTTAATTGAAGCAGCAGATTGATACAGAAGAAAGGAGGAGTAAGCACTGGAGATCATTCTAAATAACTTAACCATTTTAGAGTATTTACAGAAGAATTTTCCCAAAATACAAAGCTTCAAAGGCTCTATAGGAAAGGAGAGATGCAGGACAAAATGGTTGCATCCTGGACTCAAGTAGCAGAAGCAAAAGTCCAGAAACATATCCCTGAATAGAAGAGAAAGCAGAGTGAGGGGAGCTAAGGAGGATGCCCTATAGAAAAAGATGCAGAGAAGAGACAGAGCAGGATAAGGACATCAAAGGCTCCTGACTTCCAGTTCTCCTCTAAGTTGAAGACAGCATGCAAACATACACTTCTGAGGTCGCCACAGAAAAAAAGATCATGACTGGCAGAACCATCAGAGCCACATATAACACAACATGTGGACTTGGTCAGAGCTGGGTCACTCAGACTACATCCTCTTGCTCCCCTTGTGATAGGAATATGGTTATTCTTGTGGTCACTTGATAGACATGGATGGAAAATCTAAGGAAATAAGATATAAAACAAAAGAGATGAAAATACTTGGATAGCTAACTCTGTCTTCCACTATAAATCTTTCTCACTCTGTCTACAATTTGGAAGTAGCCAAGGTACAGGTGGAAAGAATAAGGAGAGAAATAAGTGGCCCTCAAAATCAGAGGTAGGGGATCTGGAAGTCTCAAAATGACCAAACAAACCAGATATATTTCAGAAGGACAGGAAACTGGATCCCTGAAACTTAGGACATACCTGGAAAATAACTTCACCACAACATTAGAAAATACACACACACAGCATAATGTACAACAAAATGTTTCCTAGTCATAGACTTCACTGGCTTTCCCAGCAAGACTTCATAAATTAGACATACCAAAAAAATAAAATACTTAAGAGAGTCACATTTCCAAACGATCCACGCAGAGTTCCTAGAGGGAGTTAATGCAGGGACTGAAAATGTAGGTAAGACACCCCAGCCAAATAGAACATGCTGCCGTCAAAGACTCCAACATGCCTTCCCAAGCCTTTACAACCATCAGGGAGGCGGTAAATGAGGATGAAGTCTTCTCTCCATAGAACTGATTTTACAGTGACAGGAGAGTAGAGAGGGCATCCACTCTGTTCATTTCTTCTGCAACTGAAGATTCCATCGGATTAGATCTATGGAAAAAGAGTTATCTGTGACTATTGTTTTTCATGGTAGAGATGTTCAAAGAAAAGCAGGAAAACTAAAGGTCAGAATATTCAACTATTTTCCTGACCTTTTCTTTAGCCCCAATAGTCTGTAAACATCTCCTCCTTCCAGAAAGGCCCAGAAACTTTGTTATTTTCCATGATAAGCTTTTGAACTTTGAACTAGACTATAATATTTCTTGGGAGTGGGGGTGGCGAGGGAACATTAGCATTTTAAGCAAGATGACTCTTTGTAGTTTGTAACTGCTACAAGCCCTGCATGATGTTAGCATCACTAGCCCCAACCCAGAAAATATCAGTCGTAGCCACCCCTGTCAGTCATTGGGACAATAAAAACTACGACCCCACATTGTCAAATGTCCCCTAAGGTAGATGCTATTATTTCCAGCTGAAAACAACTGAGAATCATTTCTTCATGGTCAGATAGGAAATAGTGTTGGTCCAAAACAACTGTCTTGACACACATCTACTCAAGAAAGTTCCCCATTCTGCCACTTTCTAAAGGACAAAGCTGGAATTGGTAGTATTTGTCCTAAACCCTCAAGACGAACAATATTTCAGCAGCCACTCACCTCGTAGGGAGCTTCGACAAACTTTATCCTAGAGAGAAATCTTCGCAGCTCCCCACGGCCAATTTTGGGGGTAGACTCCTGTAGCTGAGCCATCTGGCCCTCCATTAGTGCCCACCGTAGACTAAGCTTGCTGACCACCAGGGCTGCTGGATGGCCTTCGGAGCTTGGACCTGTTGTCCTGGTAACATAAAAGGCATCTTTCCAGAGGTCGTTAATTCCAACTGAGGAAGGACAAAAACAAGAGCAGTTAACATGGACACATACTGTCTACTGACAGGAGAGGGGTTTGGTTCAACAATACATTTATTTACTCATTAGTTCACACAGGAAATGTACTGAGCACTGAATAAACAGAAGGCAGCGAGCTAGCCCACGAGTGCAAACTGGGGAAGGACTGGATGCCAGTAAAGCAGCACATTCTTCCTTGTCTTTGCGCCTTTACTCCTCTGAAGCTATTTCCAAAAAACCCAACTCAGGAACTGAGAGAATGTGCCCCTTGTGGTGAGAATTCAGTAGAAAAGAGAGCCCGAAACGCTAGGGAGCCTGAGAATTCCCAGACTGTCAGTGCGCAGTCACAGAAGCGATTTACCTCGCCAGCGTTTATTTTGCCCCATCTTTAAAATACAAATTGTAATAAAAATGGTGTCGAGTCTTAATTACCATTATTTGATGTTCACTGAATATTTTATGCTCCTGTTGAAAAAACAGCTCACTCAGATCTAATCACAGGATTTTCCAAGCTCACACCTCCCTGCCCCCACCCCCCAACCAGTGGACAGGTGTGCCTGCAAATTCCAGGTAAGCTCTGTTCTTCCCCATATATCCCAATAAATCGAGAGAGCTACAAACGCCAGCTGCAGCCCAAGGCCAATGAGTTGGTAAGTAGACAGCCAAGTCCATAAGTAGCAAGAGAATGTGGAAAGAAATAAAGGAGCTGTGGCCATCTAGTCCTCTTCCACTCCTGCACCCCCTGACCCCCCAACAGGAACAGCAGATTCCATGAGGGAAGGAATCGCCGAGAAGGAGATCTCCAGACAACCTAGACTAGCAGCAGCACAGGCTGCGATCCCAATGTTTTGGTTTTCTGAGTTGAGAGTCTCCCATATAGTATCCCATTTTATTTACAATGTTATTTAGACAGATATGTAAAGCAGAAGAACACTTCCAAAATGTTAATCGTGGTTATGAGTGGCCAGATTATGGCCAATTTTTCTTTCTGCCTTTGATTTTTCTTCTTTCTCCGATTTCTATGAAAGGTGCATAGTTATATTCAAAAAAAGGTTTTCTAAATCAGTGCCCTGGCAAAACACATTCTATCTCCATCATGTCCTCCCCAGTTAATTCCAAATCCTAATCTCTGAGTGGGTCAAGAAACTAGTCTTATTTGTAGTCCCAGCAGCTGGCACAGTGCCTGGCATACAGTTGATGTTCATTAAATGTCTGCTGAAGGAGTGGCTGGATGAATCATCACCTTACACACTCTTTGGAATGGGACGCACTTTCACCTCCACATTCAGAGCATATGGGTTCTCACCCTGTGAGCCCAAGGCTTCCACCCAAAGGAGCATTCCAGAAAAGCCCGAGGCACCAGGGACACCAGGGAAAGTGCCCTGCTGTCGTCTGAGAAGCACACATCCTTCCCTGGGTGGGGCAATGGTCTTATCACACGCAGCCAGCACCTACTCTCCCACCATCTGTGTACACAGACTCCCGCTGGCACCGGGACTCACCCTCTGAAGCCGTCACTGTGCCGGTGGTGTTAGCCAGATCCAGAAGGATGGAGGGGAACACAGGATGCAGGAGGTAAAGGTGGTGAAGGCTGGGCGGCTCAGTTCCTAGGATGATATCCTGACAATGAACCGCAAAAAGGAAGAGCAAAGGTAACTCTACATTCCCACACATGACCGTCCGCAGGTGAAAAGGCAGAGTAGAAAATGGTGATTCCTCATTCCTCTCAGATGCTAATGCCTGATCCTAACTACAAGAATGTGTTTGAAAGAAACTCCCCTGTATAAGAGACATATTTCAAAGAGCTCAAAATACTAATCACTAACTCTTTCAAACCACTATCTACAGCTGGAAAATGCTTTCTCCCTTGTAAGAAAAAAAAGGCAGGCAGGCCAAGCACAGTGGCTCACGCCTATAATCCCAGCACTTTGGGAGGCTGAGGTGGGCATATCACCTGAGGTCAGGAGTTCGAGACCAGCCTGGCCAACATGGAGAAACTCTGTGTCTACTAAAAATACAAAAAAAAAAAAAAAAAATGCTGGGCATGGTGGCATGTGCCTGTAGCCCCAGCTACTTGG
>NW_012104599.1:629759-689426 GCF_000951045.1 Mandrillus leucophaeus
AGGAGGGAGGGAAGAAGGAAGAGGGGAGGGAAGAAGGAAGGGAAAGAAAGAAAGAAAGAGGCAATGTGCAGGCCCCAAGAGAGGAATCTGACATGGAGACTTCCCAGTCTTCTGCTCATGGAAGTACTAGAACACTGGTTGATCCCTTGCAGCAGATGGGGCTCTGTGGAGATGAAATCTATTTATGAAAACACAGTAAGCCAAAGGTATTTCCTTTCACTGGTGTCAAAGCCAATTGCAAGCATTGGGCTAAAAATTACAAAAATCTTATCCATTCCTGAAATGAATGGAATGTTGACCAGACAGAGGCAAATCATCAATTATAAAACAAAAGTTCCAAGGTCTGAGTGTCAGTCTTCAAACTCTCTACAGCAGAAAAAATGCACATTGGGACTATCTTCATCAGTATGATTTCTATGGGGGGATGGGACTTGAGACTTGGCAGGTACATGAGTGTGCAGCTATGCAGTTGTTAAAGCACAGAAGTACACCCATGTGGGTTAGTAAGTGGCTGCTCTCCAGAACTTCCCAAGTGCCTCTCCGCCCCTGGGACTACCTTGGGCCTCCTGCAGTAGAGGAAATGGAAGCTCTGAGGGATGAATATTACCCCTGCTTCCATATGGCTACATGGGAAGAAGTCCCCAAGTGAGGAGAAGTGTGAGCAGGAAGCTTGCAACCTCACTCTCACCACATGCCCACAAAGCAGAAGAGGGCATTTTCCACACACCCTTAGGATCCCAGGTACAACGGGACAGATCTCTGGCTCAGCTAACATGAGAAGAAAACAACCAAACACCTTCCTCACTGCCTACAAAATGAACACAAATTCCTTAGCATGAAAAGCCGTCTTACACCATTTAACCAAAATATGCCTTTTCCAGACTAAACTGCAATGACTCACCTGCCGACCCCATGCTGCACAAATGTTTGATCATCACCCTCAATCCACGCTTCACCTTACTCTGCCTAACCGTTGCCAATCTTATTTGCCCCTTAGACTGCCTAACCACCCTCTCTACCCCATCTCCACACATTAAAACACTTATCCTTATGTGCCCACCTGGGCCCCCTCTTTGAGGAAAAGCTCCCTTATTACCCTAGGCAAAATTAATATCTCCTTTCTTTTGTGCTTCCATGTAAACTTCTTACTTGTATCTCTAGTAAAGCATTTGTAACGTGGCGCTTTATTTATAGAAGATGACATTTGAGACTTATCTTGTCCAATACCCTCATTTTATTATACTAGGGGTCTTCGAAAAGTTCATGGAAATGCAGATTATGAAAAAACTACGCAAGGACTTCAAAATTCTTTTTGTACCAAAATAAACTCATACTAAGTTGTTATAACATACCTGAACAGGAGCTAGTCTGAGGCACCAAGAAGGGTAAGATATCAGTTTGAAAAGAGCCTCTATCAAAGTAACTCGAATTCTGCCAAAAGGTTGAAGCAAGAACATGCATCAAATTTATGGTGAATTTTGGGTGGAAGAATGGTGAAATCATTGATGCCTTCTGAAAAATGTATGATGACGATGCCCCAGAGAAATCAGCAGCTTAGACGTGGATAGCTCATTTTAACGAGGGACAAAATGATGTTGGAGATTAAGCCCACAATAGCAGACCATCCTCATCAATTTGTGAGGAAAAAACTCATCTTGTTCATGCCCTAATTGAACAGAACCAATGATTAATAGCACAAACAATAGCCATCACTGAAGACACTTCAACTGGTTCAGCTTACATAATTCTGGTTGAAAAATTAAAGTTGAGCAAACTTTCCACTGGACGGGTGGCAAAACTGTTGGCCCATATTAGCTGCAGACAAAAGCAGGGCTTTCAATGGAAATTTTTAAAAAGTGGGATCAAGATCCTGGAAGCATTTCTTTGAAGATCTGTAGCAGGAGATGAAACATGGCTTTACCAGTGTGCTCCTGAAGGCAAAGCACAATGACTACAAGAGGTGGAAGTGGTCCAGTCAAAGAAAAGTGGAAAGGTCAACAGCAAAAGTCATGGCAGTATTTTGGGGGGATGCCCAAGGCATTTTGCTTGTTGACTTTAGGGCTAAAGAATGATAACACTGGCCAGGTGTGGTGGCTCACGCCTGCAATCCCAGCTCTTAGGGAGGCAGAGGCAGGAGGATAGCTTGAGCCCAGGAGTTCAAGGCCTGCCTGGGCAAAATCATGAGACCCCATTCTCCACAAAAAGGAGAAAAAAAAAAAAAAGAATGATAACATCTGCTTAAAATCAGAGCGTTTGAGAAAGCCAAAGCTTTAGCAGAAAAGCACCTGGGAAAGCTTCCCCAGAGAGTTCTTCTCCACCACAACAATGTTCCTACTCATTCCTCTCATCAAACAAGAGCAATTTTGTGAGTTTCAATGGGAAATCATGAGGCATCCACCTTATAGTTCTGAGTTAGCTCATTGTGACTTTCTTTAGTTTCCTGATCTTAAAAATTCTTTAAAGAGCTCTCATTTTTCTTCAGTTTATAATGTAAAAAAAGACTGCATTGACATGGTTAGATTTTCCCAGGACCCTCAGTTCTTCGGGGATGGACTAAATGGCTGGTATTAATGCTTATAAACTGTCTTGAACTTGATGGCATTTATGTTAAGAAATAAAGTTCTTTTTTTTTTTTTTGAGACGAAGTCTCCCACTGTCGCCTGGGCTAGAGCGCAATGGCATGATCTCAGCTCACTGCAACCTGCGCCTCCCAGGTTCAAGCGATTCTCCTGCCTCAGCCTCCCAGGTAGCTGGAATTACAGGTGCCCACCGCCACACTTGGCTAATTTTTTGTATTTTTAGTAGAGACGAGGTTTCACTATGTTAGCCAGGCTGGTCTCGAACTCCTGACCTCATGATTCTCCCGCCTCAGCCTCCGAAAGTGCTGGGATTACAGGCATGAGCCCCTGCGCCCGGCCGATACTTTTTATTTTTATATTTTAATTACATTTTTCCATGAACTTCCTAAAGTCCCCTCATATGCGGGGAGGAAGTTAAAAAGTTAAGTAAATTGCCCATGGTCACATTGTTAGGGCATGTCAGAGTTAGAAATATAATCTAGATTTTAGGTAAATCTGATCCTCAAAATGAGCAAATATATTAGCATCTTCATTAACCATTAACGGATAAAGATCATGAGGCTCAGAGAAGTTGAGTGACTTGTTGACTGAGCCTGGTGGATGAATTCAGGATCCTGCCTTCATCAGGTTCCCCCCATTATCTTGGACCATCTGTCTTCTCTAGAGAGCCAAGATTATTTTTAGTTTATCCTTAGATCCCTACAGAGACCACAGTGCCTGGCACACAGAAAGTGCTGAGTCAAGATGTGTTTCATTGAACTAGGTCAGGGTGGGTCTTACTAAAAACTCCCAGGTACCTAACACAGGTAGCACCCTGCTTCATCAACCCCATGAAAACACTGCAGTGTAACATTTAGGACTTTCTAAAATCTGCCTTCTAGGTGTCAGACCTTCTCTCCCATAGTTCCTCAAACAACCTCTCAGTTTTATGTGGTCAATGTCCCTCTCCAACTGCTGGCCACCCTCCCCCATACCCGTTCCTTCAGTCTTAGGGCATGCGCCTCAAAGCCCAGCCTTACCCCTCCCTGAAATTCTCTCTGCCCACTCCAGACCAGTCATAATGATTTCTCCTCTTCAACAATTGTAGCATATATGAACTGTCTGCAAATTTGGATCTAGCATCTTGGGAGGACTTTTTATTCTTTATTCAGCTTCCCCCTGTCAGTAGCCAGCAGTCAGGGGCTGTTGTCAGCATTCACATTCTCTGCTAAAAGGCAAAAGTGTGGCTCAGGAGGACACAGGGTTCCTGCTTTTCTCCACCGAGTGCTGACTTGTTTCTACCCCAGCCCTTGGAAAGTGATGGATCAAATAACATCTCCAGAACACAGTCAGCCCTGCAGAGCAGCTGCCATCTGACAAAGTAAAAAAGGGACCCTCCCAGGCTCACTCACGGAATTGGGAGATGCAGCTGACAGCCCTTCGGCCCAGAAGAGGAAGACAGACTTCCGGTCTGAAGTAACTGCCGAGGTGGCTGGCGTTTCTTTCATGTGACACGGAGCACGGTAACTCCAAACAACAGAGCCAGAGTCACCATCCACAACCATCATCTACAAAAGAGAAGACAGAGAATAAACATGGCCAGGCCTCAAAAAAGCAGCAGGCCCAGAAAATGCACACACAAAAATGTGCAGGTATTCAAATAACACAAACATTAACAGGTTGCACTTTTAAAATGCAAGCAAACTGGGTGTTCAGAGAGCATGAATAATGGCTAAGGACCAGGACCTAAGCTTCTGCAGCCCTTGTTCCCATTTAATAGATTTCAAGAACTGCAAAGTTCTCAAGTGGGAAAGGGACATTCAAATCATGTAGTCCACCCCATTTTACAGGTGAGAAAAGCAGGATCTGAGAAACAGGAAGTGATGTGGACACAGGGATTGTCCACGATTAGGACAGTCCTCAGAGAGACAGCAGCAACTCTGCAAATGCCAACAGCAGCACCTTATTCCCCACAACACAGCAGCCACTCAGAAAACAACGGCCCAGTGAACACTGTCCTCGGGCGTGGTGTTCCCAGCTTTACGGATCTGACTCTTGGTGTCGTGGCATATGGACCTAGAGAAGTCTCAAATTTAAAGCAATGCTGTTTAAACAGGCAAAAAAAATAATCCAAGAGGGAATTCATTGCTTAGTTGCATTTATCAAAGGATAATGATGAAGGAGTTCAAATTCATAATTCTGGCATATGTCTGCTGTTCACCCTAAATGCCTCACAAATCTGGAACCTCTCATTTACCACAATCCCCAAGAAGTTCCCCAATTTCCTCTAGCCCAAGTGTCTTTACTCCCTCCTACTCAGCGTCTCCACACTTCTATAAGTGGAGGACCTAACCTCTTTGGACAACTGCTTGCCCTATTCTTCCAGGCTCCTGAGTCCCGCCTTTCTGTGTCTGTACTCAGAATCTGCATCACACAAGTTCCTGGAACGAACCTGGCAGAGACAAAATCTTCTCAACCAGCAGAGAAAGAAAAACAGAGAAGCACTTTAAGATTCCCTTTGGCAGTCTTGGGGAAAAAAGAAGTCTAGAGACACTGCACTAAAAACTTGTATCCACTCAAACACATATTTCATTTAACTGTCACAATAATCCTATGAAGGCAGGCAATATTATTACCCCTGTTTTATAAATGCAGAAACTGCAGCTAGGCAAGATTAGGTAATATGCCCAAGGTCTCCAATAAGTAATGGTGTCAGGATTAAAACCCAGGGCTGAAACAGTATCTCCACCTTCAACCTACTATACCTACTATACACCCTTCTTCCATTGTCCTCCCAGCACCAGTGAAATCCCAATCTGTATCGGAAATTCCTTTGAATTACACGCAGGCATTGGCTTTTCCTATATAGCACTGTTGGAAGTCTCTCCCTAACATGATGCTTTTATCACTGTATCTGTCCTCTGCCCATAACCAAATAGCCCTATGGCCTCCAAAGCCTCATCCAGATTCTGCAGCTGTGCTTTCGGGGCCCTCTGTAAGCTGACCTCATTCTCGTCTCTCTGGCGGGAGTGCACCTCAGCCCACCCTTATCTATTTAGCAAACCTTTTCTCTGCTCTCATGATTCTGCACATACAACCCCTGACCAACATGAGGCATCTCTTGCCTCCCTGGCCCTCCAGCTCGCCTGCACTCCATCTGCTCCCTGTGTTTCCAGTGGACCCCTGTGTGAACCTCCACAACAGCACTTTCCAGCACGTGGCAGAGCTGTGCAGTGACTTTGTCTTCATTAATTTTGTGTCTCCAGCATTCAGTACAGAAGTTGGCACACATTAGAGGTGATGATAAAGTGTTTGTTGAATTCTTTTTCTCTCTCAGGGAACAGTGGGCAATGTATAGAAATAGATATATATTTCACAGTGAAAATGAACCAAAATGCAAGGTCAATAATTCAAAAAAAAAAATTGTAACTCGGTAATTCTGCTGTAATGTTAAAGAAATGGAAGTCATCTATCCAATCATTATATTCTCACAACATACAATTTCATATAATATCAAGGATCTATTCAGTGTCCTTGGAACATGCTCTATCCTTTCTGTGTCTGGGCCTCTGGTCTTGGCGCCCCTGACCTGGCATGTTTTCCTCTCCACATAAATATGACTCAGCTTTAAAAAGCCCTGCTTATATTTCCCTTCTTTATAAGGTCTTCCATAAAACCCCAGTCACCACAGACTTCTCTGAAATCTCAGGTGTAGCTGTGTGTTAAAGTATTACATTTCTGTATACCTGTCTTTCCCCACCAAGAGATTTCAGAAGGTTCCCACTGCCTAACTGTAAGCTAGGGATCCAGAACAAGAAACTCCTATATAGGAAGGAGATTATCCTAGAAAGGCTTCCAGTGCTCCAGATTTTAGCACTGAACTGTGAATTTTCATTTTATCCACTCAGTGAGACTCTGAGTTCTTTGAAGGTAGAGATCATATTATAGGTTCTTCTTATTCCCTGCTGTGCCTAGCAGAGGGTTGGACAGAAAGTATATACTTTACATATGCTTTGATTGATCTGAGGCCCAAAGTTTTACCTTTTTCATCCCAACTCCATCCTGTATCTGCAGAAGGAAGTCTAACGTCTGATCATCAGTGAAATATCCAGGAGTAGGCTGGCTGCAAATAAGGATAAAGTAGGCAATCAATAGTGACAAAAGAAAAACAGGAAAACTAAGAACTCTCCCTCCCTTCTCTTGCACTGGCCCCAGATATAAGAATTGCAAGCAATTGTTCTGGACAATTTTTAGACATGGGAAAGTGGATCAAAACAGCAAACACAAGAAGGAACACACTGCAAACCTGCGCAGGCCTTGAAGTCTCAATGTCCAGTAAGGTGTCAGATTTTGCCCCCGAAGCAGCACAAGGCCTTGTCTGGTTGTAATCAGAAGGTTGCTGCAGTTGGAATCTGGTGCCTTCACCATCTGGAGTAGCTCAACACCATCACTGGGTTAAATAAGACCCCAACAGTTAGTCTCTGGCTTGAACGAGATTTCTGAGCCATTTATTTTGGCTTTTTCTCTCAGTATACATATACCTGTATACACTCTTACATTCATGCCCCACCATTATCTCATCAAGTGGGACACACTGTTGTTTCAGTTGAATCTCATTTTCTTGACCTTAGAAACCAAGGATCCCTAGAAAATTCCATACAAGTTCAAAAGGAACTCATAGGAGAAGTGTTCCAGTGCAATATCTCTCACATTGGATACTCTGAGAAAGGCAACAGAGTCAAGGATAATCACAGGGAAGGCAGACAGAGATCTGGACAGGAGGCCAGAGGTTGCCAATGAGCTTGGGCAGCAGCCCATGGCATACACTTCGCTGAATTTGTTCTTGCTCGGTGCCCCTGGGACTATTCTACTTAATACCTGTCAAATTCACCAAAACAACATGATACTGCCTAAAAAAATGCTAGAAAATGAATTGGAACTTCTGGTAGAAAAGAATGAAACAATTATTATCCAGGCTTGGGGTTAAATGGGTAAAATCCCCAGCATGTGACAAACTACATGCTTCTAGTTAAGAAATAAATAAAAATTAAAAAATAAGATTTCATGGACGCTATTCTCACTTCTGTCAAAATGATGATTCAACTAAGAGAAAAATACAGAAAAGAGTAGGTCAGATCCTTCAACACAGTTTTACAAACAGTTAGATAAGTCTATCTCCCTCCCCACTCTGACTCAGAGCCCTAAGTATCCTTCCTTGCATCCTACCTGAGGAGTGATCACACATGGTCACCAACACATAGATACCAACGCATTACGTTACCAAGAGAAGAAAATTTCTAACTCATGTTAACCAGATCAGAAGATAGTAAATTAAGATTAGCACTGTTTCCCCCAAACCTCTACCCACATATTCACCAGCCCAACCAAACTTAGAGACTCAAAGGCATGTGAGTTCACAGGACACCTCACTGTGACCAAGGACAGACATCTGCCCTACCTGTAAACATCAATGAGCTCAGAGAGGTTGATGGATCTTCGCTTCTCCCATTCTGGCTCTTCTATCTGCAGAGAAGGTGGTGAGCTGTCTCGATTTTGGGCCTGAACAAAAATGTCCCGCAGGGCGACAGCCTGTATATTTCCTAGCACCACAGGAAGAACCAACACTGAGAATTTGAATTTAACAGAACTGTCCCATGGTGAGGATCTGAGCAAGAGACACAGAGCCTGACCAGATGGGTCTAACAGAGCCCACCCAGACTGGACAACACAGAACAAGTGGGGAGGTGATTAAGTGGATGCTGGACAAGAGTCTTCCCTTTTGAGGAGGCAGCAAAGGAAAGCAGAGTTAATAGCCTGTGATAGGTAGGGGACAGTGAGAGACCCCTGCATTAGAAGGCTCTGGGAAGGCTGGTGTCAGGAGTTCCTGAGCTTTCAGCCTGTCTCATAAGGAAGACCCCATCACATATGCCAGTGGGGAACAGGAGCAAAAAGTAGCCTTGCATCTTACCAAAGCCAAACAGAATGTAGACAGCCCCGTTTGTTGTGATGTAAACCTGAGGACCAATCAGATTCCCAACTCCCACGATGTTGTACTTCACAGGTCGACCCACTGGACTTCCGGTCCGGCCGGACACCAGCAGAAAGCACAGATCTGGCTGAGGAAGTAAGAGAGAGGGGTAGAGTCAACAGAAGCCCTATCGTTTCCTAATTAAATGGCTTCTCCGACAGTCACTGCCTCCTCATTAGCCACAGGTTCAGAAACACTCCCCCAAGTTGGAAAGCACAAAGCCAAACCTGCTTCGCTTTATTTCCCTGCAAGTAAGCAAGTGAGGCAAATGTCCCATTGCCTCATTAAAGCCAGCAAAGGGCATCTTCAAAGCACCTCAGACAGTTTCTCTGAAGCAGAATTGTTGCTTGCGGAACAGTCTCCTGAGGCACAGAATTCTAGCCTACAGCTAAACATAGGATGGCTGGCCCCTGGGTCTTTACTTCAATACCAGAAATCCCCAGTAATATTTGGTTCCAGCTAGAGTTAATCCAGGCAGTGCTCTCCCATCAGAACACTGGATGTCTGGCCTGGACACCATCAACTTTATTCTCAGAGATCAGCAAACTTTTTCTGTGAAGGGCCAAATTTTAGGCTTTGCCAGCTAGATGATCTCTGTAGCAACTATTCTACTCTGCTGTTCTAGTGTGAAAGCCGTCATAAACAAC
Organism: Mandrillus leucophaeus; assembly: GCF_000951045.1. Classification (NCBI taxonomy): domain Eukaryota; kingdom Metazoa; phylum Chordata; class Mammalia; order Primates; family Cercopithecidae; genus Mandrillus; species Mandrillus leucophaeus. The sequence continues at coordinate 638,993 of NW_012104599.1, forward strand.
ACATAAATGAATGGGTGTGAGTATGTTCCAATAAAGCTCTATTTACAAAAACAAGTAGTGGGCCAAATTTAACCTACAGGCCACAGTGGCCAACTTCAGCTCTAGAGGATTTTCTTCTGGGGACAGAGTCACCAGTTAAATACGAGGATTTTACTGATATCTTGACTTCAGTAAAGCTTTTGACAAAGTTTATCATCATGAACTCTCTGGACAAGATAAAGAAATGTGCTTTGCCGTGTACCAGGAAAAGGTACTTATGGGATCAATAATAACCTAGAGGGAGGTTTTTAGAGGAATGTCGTAGCACTCTGCCATTGCCCCATTCCTATTAAACATTCTTATCAAAGACTTGAAATGAATAGAGTTCAAGTTTATCACAAAGCTGAGAAGGATAGCTAATATGGCATCAGACAAACTCAAAATTCAAAAAAACCTTAGGCTGGAAGATGAGTCAAAATCTGCCAGAAAAAAAAACTGGTCTGCTAATAATTAAACATTAAAAGATATAGGTACTTTAACTGGTTACAAACAAAAAGCAAATCTTAGAAAAAATATTATGATCTTTGGCTGCAAAAACAGAAACACAGAGTCTATATCAAAATAAGTAACTATTCCCTTAGGTTGACACATTGGTTATACTACAAATAAAATGCTGTTTTTAGATATAAGTACCACATTTTAAAAGAGATTTGGACAAACTAGAATGCAAAAGGAAAGAAATCAAGAAAAAGAGGGGTTTGGACTTCCTGGTTGCGTGAAGAACAGTATAAGAAATGGGGATATTTAGCCTTGAGTAGCAAGCTTACAGGGACTAGGCTAATGGTTAAACGGCTTTCCTATAGAAAGGGGATTAGACTCATTCAGAGTAGTTCTATGGGAATGAAGCTGGAACAATGAGTGGAAGCTATGAGAAAGCAGATTTCTTTCTGCTTAGGACAGAATTTTCTGGAGTTGGCCCAAAAATGAAATGGACTGCCTCACAAATTCGTGTTATTCCCATCAGCCTGAGTACGCCAAGAGAGTGGGGTGCCAATATGCCTGTAATGCTGAACCACAGATCATAGCATGGTGCGAGAAAGTTAACCGAATGGTCTTCAAGGTCCCTTCCCACTAATGTTCTAGACCTTATCAGTTCCTCTAATCAAAAACCAGGTCCAGTTCTCCAAGCCCACTTCACTCTAAACCCAGATCAACAAATGCAATCACTCTACGTCACAGACTTAGGTTTCCTTCCTTGTGAAGAGTCTTCCATCTCAGAAGCTTATGCAGGTTCCTGGGGTCCCTTGTTGCTGGTAGAGAGGTCAGTACAAGGATGAAGCTGCTGCGCTATATACCTAGTGCCTCTATAAGGTTTTCCTAGAACTGTCTACCACTTTTCAAGCAGAACTGAGACTATGCCCTAGCTGTACCCTATTGTGAACATTCTGTAGGGCAAGATGGGCAATACACTGGGTAGAGACCAACACAAAGGGCACAGAGTAAGAGTGGGCAAGAAGCCGCTTCCTCCGGTGGAGACCTCCTTACTATGGAGGGTCCCCAAGGGCCTGAGCCACTCTCCTGCCAACCACTACCAGCTAATAAGCGGCCAGACGGGACAGTTAGACTGATTTCTAAATTCAACCACGACACAAAAACTTGTTCAATGGCTTGCTGTGCCTCCCCATATGTTCCCCTTCAGAGAATTGCTCCCTGATGTAAGTAATAATTCAAATCTTCCCTAGTCCCCAATCTCTTTATTCATAATGGCTAGGATAAAAAAGATTACATGAATAATTCCTGAATCCTTGGTTCGGGTCCACTTTGAGACCAACTTGCTAGCTAAAGAAAACGAACATAAAGTACCCTTAAAGCTTAAAACCCTTAAAACTAAGTAGGCATCAGAAATTTAGCTCATTCTGGATCTTGCCTTTATCTTGCAAATATAAGGGAGAGTTTAGTGTGCTAGAGCAGTGCTCCTCAAAACTCATGACTGACGGGGCACTCTGAGTTTGGGGGACTCTTGGCAAAAAGCCACAAAATCTTAACAGATTTCATTCCATTCTGCATAATTTTACCTGCAGAATTTACAACTCTACTCCATATAGGCAATACAAAGATCACAACAGCAAACACAAGGTCTATTAAAATTAAAATAGGTTATCAAATGAGGCAAAATTAGCCATATCCACATTTTTCCATAAACATTCTTTGCCAATTGACTCTTTTGTGCCCAAGCATTTCCTTGGCAGACACACTAGGAAGTCTGAGAAAAAGTCTTTGACAAAAGCTCTGAAAAACGCTTCCAGAATAAAAACTTAAAATCGAGATCATCCTGCTCATTAATTTACTCCTGCCTGTGATTTGGAGGAAAGATCTACTCTTACTTTACCTGTGTGCAGAGTGACCAGTACACTGAAGTTCCTGCAAATCACAAGTTAGGACCATAATTCAAGGGCCACTGTCCTGGATCAAAGTCTGCCTTATCACAGCCTAGATTACAACACTCCTTTCTTTGGTCATTGTCGTTATTATTGCTTGACTTAGATTTTTTTCCTACGTATCTTTTATGAACTTTGTACCAGCCTGTTCTATTGTTTTATAATTGACATAAAAATGTACATATATAATATAGGAAAACTAAAAATACATATACACAGTAAAACGTAGGCACTGCTCTAGGCACTTTAAATATGTTAGCTCTTATTTTCATAACAATGATATAAGTAGATATAACATGCCCTTTTTACATATGAAGAAACCAGAGCTTGGACAGGCTCCATGGCTTGCCCAAGGCTGCAAAGATATAAAGTGGTAAAGGTGGAATTCACATACAGACCTATCTGACTCTAAAGCTCCACTACACCCTAGTCCATGGAGCCATGAGGCTGCCAGAGAAAATGGGTTCATAATAGTCATATATTCACTTAACCTCACAAAGAGAATTTACTTAAACCCTTGTAAAAAGAACATTTCAAGCAGTATTTATAATAGCAACACTAGGAGCTGAGACAACTAAAATAGAAGCATTCCCTATAAGAAACAAAAACCATTTAATAGAGATCATACCTGCAATTCCCCAATGGCCAGAACTACAAGGTCTCGAACACCATCTTCATCCAAGTCTGGCAGCACCACAACTGGGGCAGCTAAGGTACCATTAGACAAGTGGTTTGGGTTCAAAGTCCAAATGGCTTTCCCTAAGGAAGGACACATAGGCTGGTCACTATGACAGCTTCTTGCCTCTGGAAAAGGCAGATGCCATGTTCCCAGGCCAGAAAAGAAAGACGCAATGGGCTGAACAACAGACAGCAACTCCTGCCTACTTACTGCCTTTCGTTTTTGTCTTACTGAGGAGAAGGGAGCAGGGAGTGTGATCTGAATCCTCAGGTATCTGGCTAACAAATCCATGCAATAATTTCCCACCTAGATCCCTTTAGATCAAATGGAGGTGCTAAATCCTTTCCAACAAAGAAGGGCTCACTTGCCTGGGGTGAGGGAACGGATCTGTTAGAGATTATAACAACTACTAAGGAAACATCCAGGGACAGCTGACCAGACCACTCTGCTTCCTTCCCCCACACATAAGTAAGCACCACAGCATCATAGGAAGTTTTCCAGATGGCTTCAGTTCTACAGTTAACTCAAATCCCAGTTTTTTTCACTCAGAAGCACCCTGCGACCAAACTCCAACCTCTAAACCTGGGAAGGATGTTATTTATTCTGCTCCATGTGAGCACATGGCCCAGCAGTACGAAGCCTATGGGCCGTATACTTAGGATTCTGTAAGAACCTTCAGGACATGTGATTCTTTTTCATTCCCTTTGTCATGTATGTCTGAATGCAGTAAGAAGCTAAAAGGCTAGTCAACAAGCCTCAACAAACCTTTATTTCTTCACTGACGTATTTTTTTAAGTAGTTAATGCCCAAGTTTACACATGGATCCCATGTACATCAAATTTGAAGAATCAAAGTTCAGTTGTCTTTTGTACAAAGAACAGAGTCAGGAGACTATTTACACACCAAAGGCCTCAGGGTAGTTTCTGTTTGGGTAATTCAGTTCCAGCCCCATCCTATCACCAAACAGGTTGAACCATGGATCTGTTTACTCAAAGTGCCCAAACCTTTTCTCTCATTTCTCTTAATAACCATATTCCAGAGCAGTAAATCAGACATTCCACCATGTGAGAGTAAAAAGGTCCCCTACCCAACAGATGATTCTAATCCAAAATTATGGCTCGTAGCAGCAAAGTTCTTTTGTGATCAATGGTATTTACCTGACGTAGCATTGAATGCACTGAGCATTTTGTGTGTCCCCGTCACAAGGCAGACGGTTTCAGCCAAGCTTCCTGGCATCAACTCCAAACATGTGATATCTCGAGCCTCCTCAGGGAGAAGACTAGACCACAGTGTGCTGCCATTCATCCCCGAAAGGCACACAAGATTAGCAGCTGGCCTTGAGCCACCTAAAAGCACACAAGAGAGATAAAAAAGGAAAGCAGGCAGAGGAGATAAGAGGCAGAGATGAACAAGAGGCCACAAAACTCCAAGTGGATGGTGGTAAGGCAGCAACCACACTTGTGTATTCAGCTCCCTCCCACACTTCTGGCAGCAAGGTGTGAACACAGAATGCCTGTCATCTTTGCTCAACACGATTCTCATGTAAGACAAGAGCTGCGGCCTCCTCTACACTGTCGAATGCATCTCCACTTTTGCACCTTCCCAACACTTCTCTTTACATGTCTGCCACCTTGGCCCCAACTAAATGGTGATATCCTTAAGGAGAAAGACTGTCTCACTAATGTCTGCACCTATAGCAACCAACTGTTTGCCTAATAAGAGACAGGAGCAAATTCGAGAATATGAAAAAGTAGTTAAGAACAAAAAACCAGTAGGAAAAGATATGCTCGGAAACACAAGACTGATCTAGAATGTGTGCAGAGCAGGGAGCAAAATACCTGAATTCTAATCATCACTAACAAATGCTTCCTGAGAGTAGAAAAATTAAAAAAATAATAATAATAAACTTGAAGATTACATATAGCAATGATGAGTGGGTCTTGCTAGTCTAGAGTTGTACGGAATCAATTGATTTGGTCCCAGTCAGGAAAAAATATTTGGGAAGACCTAATACCTAGGTCCAAGGACAGCTAGTAAGGGATTAGAGTAGCCATGCCCTTAGTAAATAAGCCTTTATGTCACTTAATTACTACATCAGACTCAGAACTTTCTCCCTTGTCAGTTTCACATGCACTCTCAGGACAGGGATACATGACTCATTTCATACAGTTCCCACTTTCAGCAACAACTAATACAGAAAAGGAAACAAAACTTTTAGAGCTTCCTTCTGTCTATTCCTCAGTACGACTAATTAATTATACAACCTAAAAACGAGTGACAAACTATGGTTGGCTGTTTCAGACCTTGTTGCCAGAAGATATATATGACAAACAGGGGTGGTATATGGTAACTTCCAGGCTTCTCAAAGGTGCTAGGATCCCTATCCTGTGCAGTTCTCCCTACTGGAGGAACCTACTCCATCCTACAATGCACTAGCTCATCTTTTCCCAGGTGGTGATGCGTTACCCCATCCTGCTAGACCATGACTCCTCGAGGCTGAGGCCAGGCTGCTCTTGTTCGGCAGTCTGTGTGTAATCAGCAGAACTCTAGAGAAGGTGCACAGTGGCTGCCACACAGCAGCATCAACACACAGTTGCTGAATGAAGGAACAAATGAATAGACCAAAAACTTAATTCCTCTGTGTCCAGTGGCACAGAGCTTTGTGGGTTATGGGCACAGCAGCTTGGCATGAGGGTCAAGGACATGAACTCCAGAGCCAGACTCCTTGGATCTGAATCCCCAGCTCCACCATTTACCAGCGGCAGGACTTTGGGCAAGTTCTTTAACCTCATGGTGTCTCACCTTCCTCATGTGCAAAAGGGGAATAATAATGAGTCTACCTCACAGGACTGTGTGAAGGGATAAATTCCTTCATACGTTACGTGCTGACAATAGTGTGTCAACACATAGAAAGCACCATATGTTTGCTATATCCTTATTTGCACAGTCTGTGGCCAAATCAGCCTGGTCCATATTGTGTCCAAACCCACGGCCTTGCCATTATGAGTCTTGATATGAAGCAAACCACATAAGATACCAAATGACTAAAAACATCTCTAAATCTTAGTAGATGGAGAAGATTTTTACTTCAGAAGTCACGGGCAGGAAAAGCGTAATCAAGTTTTGATTGCACGGAAATCTACTCCTAGGCTAGAGATGCTCTCTATAGCAGATCTCCACCCAGATTGCTTTCACATCTCACGTGGGCCTCAGAAAGCCACTCCTACTAATGTAAGAGATGTGGTTTAGAATTCTCTAAAACACACCTAGACGTGTATTCCAAGGCCTAGATGACTTAAAAGCAGTCACTAGGGCACCCTCAACATCAAACTAGGTCCCTGCATCAGCTCACAGCCTGCAGTTTGACTCCACTGTAGTGGAGACTGCAGGACCAACCAAAAGCCTTGTGTACTTAGGCTGAAATCAGAACATTTTTCTTTTTCTACAGCTGACACGTGTAAAAGCTGGGATCCCAGAAACAGCACCCTAAATTAGGGTAAGTTGTGGACGGTTTCATAAGGAGACTATTCACAAAGATGTGGCCAGCGTATAGAAACACCACAAGTGATAGTGCAGACCCTCAGAACTGTTAGGCTCCCCCACAAAGACACAAGGAGAGGATGCAATTACTGGAATCCAGAAAAGCAAAGTCCTATAGGAGGGCCACCTTGAAACGAGCTGTGACCCAGGGTCAAGGCTGTAGCAGCCATCCTGCGGTGACCCCGGCGGGGAGGGAGCCAGGGGAGTGAATACCTCCCCTCACACTCTTCCTCCCCTCCCATTCCTGAGCTGTGCTCCCCATTGAAAGCAGACCAGCAGGCAAGGAAGCCTGCTGATACCATCCATACAGCTCAGCTTCCCCATGCAGAGAGCAGGATGGACAGCAGGTCTACAAGCGTAAACTGAAGGGGGAAAGGAAAACACCCGACCAACAGGTATGCGTGTGAAGATGTGTAAGTCTATGAACAAAACTTTTCTGCCAGGAATAGGAAGGTAGCATAAAGTCAATGTTCACTATAATCTAAGAAGCAATGGAAAACCAGGAGAAAACCCATGAAACCCGAGGACTAAACACTGTTCATTGCAAAGTGTGTGAGCAAGTCGCTTCCTCTCTGCATCGCAGTTTCTTCACTGGCCTGGTCACGACTAAAAATTCCTTCCAGCTATAATTCCTTCTGATTTTTTAGACTGAGCTTTATTTGTATGTGGAAGCTTTCCTATGAGGGTTTTCATGTATGCCAGAACCACGGTTAACTTTCTGTTCACTGCAGATCCTTCTGCAGTACCACTTGGGACACAGCTCTGATGTTTTCTCCTAGCTGACGGTATCCCTGTAGCAGTCTTGAAAAGACACGTCTCTTACCTACTGCACTCCCGTTCCTTGACATCACAAAGGAGAGAAGCACATCACGCAGGCCATCTCCATTCACATCAGCCAATTCCAATGGAGACAGGTCCCCACCTGTTATACACATAAAAAAACAAAAAGGTCCTGAGCAAGTTACCACAAACCAGTTCTCTGTTGCCAGTAGCTCTATAAACACCAGGCAGACTCCAGTTCCTTGACCAGGTACAGTAGACACACCTCTCCCTACTCCCTGCTCCCCTCACCCCGGCTAAGTGCATCGAAAAGTCCTGCACACTGTATGTACAACAAACATAAGACAACTCTAAAAGGCGGAGAGAAGGAAGTAGACCAGCTAGGGACTGCAAGACCCAAGGAATGACAAGGTGATGAGTCCCCTGGGTTTTCTTTTGGCCTCATAATACCCAGAGAGGGTGCTGGAAAAGCCAGCAACCCAAAAACACCACAGGTACAGACAAAAAAAGCCCCAGATAAGGCTGGCTTCCCTAGCCAAAAGCCCAGGAAAGGTGCAGTCCAGCAAGACAGGAAAGTTTTAGATAATAACTGTCCTACTCCAACCAAACACCCCAGATAAAATTATGGGCCCAGCTCCACCCACCCATATAGCAAAGGCTGAATGTGGAGCCGGGCTCCCATCCTCTCCTGGATGTAACAAGGCACCCCACCACCACCACCACCATCAGGGTCATGTCAGAGAAAGCCAGGTGGGGGCCAGGACTGTCATCCTCACCGAGCAGGACCAAAGGAATTCCACCCCAACTAGCATCAACAAGGCAGCCCTCTCCCTCCTCTCCACAGGGGTGGTGTCAGCAGAGGCCTCGTGTGGAGTCTGGACTTCCATCCCCCGACCACCCAACAGTGTGGACTCCGAGGATGCCCACACAATTTGGAGAGAACTCACACACTGCTAGTGGAAGTGTAAATTGGTACAACCACGTTGGAAAATAATTTAACATAAACTACTAATAATGAACATGCACACACCCTGTGGTATGATCCAGCAATTTTACTCCCAGGTTTATGCCTTAGAGAAATTCTTATACACTGCAATAGGAAACACACACAAAAATGCTCTTAGCAGCATCACTTATTTATTAAAAAAAAAAAAAAAAAAAAAAATGGAAGCATTACTTAAAGGTTCATCAACAGTAAAATGGATAAATCATGGGATATTCATACCATGGAAAATTAGACAGTAGTGAAAATGAATAAATTCCAGGTATAATGCGTCAATATAGAAGAATCTCAATAAATTGTTTTCAGAAAATTAAGTGGCACAAAAAAGCAGGTCACGGGCTGGGCGCAGTGGCTCACACCTATAAATCCAGCACTTTGGGAGGCCGAGGCAGGCGGATCATCTGAGGTCAGGAGTTCAAGATCAGCCTGGCCAAAATGGCGAAACCCCGTCTCTACTGAAAATACAAAAATTAGCCAGGCGTGGTGGCGAGCTCCTGTAATCCCGGCTACATGGGAGGCTAAGGCACGAAAATCCCTTGAACTCAGGAGGCGAAGTCTCAGCAGTGAGCTGAGATTGTGCCACTGCACTCCAGCCTGGGTGACAGAGCAAGACACAAAAAAAAAAAAAAAAAAAAAAAAAAAACAGCAGTTCACAGAAGACTGCATGATTAAATTCATGTAAAATTTAAAACCTGGCACATTGACATGGTTAAACTTTACAGAAAAAGGAATAATCAACAAAAAATTCAGGATAGCAGAGGCCTTTGGTGGGCAGAGGAGGATGTGGTCAGGAGGGACACACAAGAGATTGTGAAGGTCTCAATGATGTTCTATTTCTAAAGCTGGGTGGCAGACACACCAACAATCTGTCACCTTTAGACTGTATATAAATATATGTAAATTAAACTTGCCTTCAGAGAAACTGAAGATGAGAACACAGAACTTGTCAGAAGCTAATCCAACTAGGCTCAGAGAAGTGGCAGAGATAAACATTTCTAGATCAACAGGATGCCAGGGTCTGAGGAGAGCCTAATCCAGTTCACAAGAGACAGGACTACTCAACACAGGTGAGACATAAGTCCCATTCTAGAGCAAGAGGTTTTAAAGAAGCCTGCTCCAAAAGGAGACAGAATAGCTGGAATTACTCAGACAGCACCACCCTAACCATGAGGAGCAAGAAAGAAAAGATGGCAACTATCTTTTACAGGAAATGAAATTATTTTACCATTTAAATTAGATCAGGCCTCTATAATCAACGAATGTCGAAGGGTTCTACAAGAGCCCTATACCTGGTGCAGCCAGGCCTTGAACCTTGCTTTTCTCTGTAAATAGCCCTTCCTACAGCTTTGCATTCCCCCGATACAGTGCTGGCTCCACAGCAGGAACCCAGCAAACCAGCCCCGTCCTCTCTGGGTCGAATAAAGACCAATGCCGACAGACACACAGAGCAGTGATTCCCAGGTTTTTGGAGGTGTTTGTTTTCTTTCAAATCTTAATCTCCTTGCCACCTCCACACAGCGGGGAGGGCAGGGTGGGGAATGCCACATGACACATATTAAGTTTTCAGATTTAGAGGAAAATTTAAATGTAATGAGAGATAGCATGAAGTTTCACAGGATTAGGGTTGAAGATTCTGCAGCTCACCTCCCTGGGAGCCCAAGTGGCGGCTCCAGGTGCTGTGCAGATCTCTGGGAGGACAGGGAATCAGGAAAGCACACAGGAGCACCAGGATCATCGAGATCCCCAAAGTCAGCAGGAAGACAGATGTGCGCACATATGACACCAGGGAGGAGGCTGCCTTCTGTTCCAGGCCCCCAAGGGCTTCCGAGGGGTAGCCCTCCGTGGTGACTTCCGAAAGATGTGGCTTTGCAGCCTCTGCAACCTCAGCATCTGAGTCGGGTTCTGGCGCTTCTCCCAAAGGACTCTTCCCATTTTTGACCCCTCCATTCTTCTGCAAGTTAAGCACCAGATCGTCTTCACTCTCGTCACTGTCAGCCTGGGTGAGGGGATCATACTCCCCTAGGTCTGGACTCTTCTTCCCTGAAAAGACAGAAAAACAGAGAGTCAAGGAGAACTGGGGAGGAGACACCCTCACCAAATATATGGCATCTGTAAATACCCAGGAGAACACAGAAAACTAAAACAAAAAAATCCAGGTTTACATCAAGTTTGAACCTTGGTGGCTATCTGTAAAACAAGCCAGCGAAGCAGGGGTTAGGAATGGAAGGAAAAACAAAAGCACAGTGCTCCAGGATCACTGCCTGCATGAGTTGAAGACAACGGAAAAGGAGGCAGAAGTTAGCAAATTTAAAATGTCTTCAGTTTAAAAAGAAAGCTCTCTTAATGTGTTCGAATCTCACTCAAGAAAAAGACCATGGCTCTATGTCAACTCTCCATGTGCCTAATGTGCATATTGCCTCAGATTTTCTTACATCTGTGACGTCCTAATCTTTCCTGGTAAACTTTTAAAACAATTATTCTCCATACGCTGCTTCTCACAGCCCAATATCTGTGGCTTCCCAACTGTTTCTATGGAAACAACTTAGAAAGTTGAACACTGAATGTTCATCTGAAGATGTATTGAAATCTCACTTCTAAGAACCATCCTGTGATTTGAAGGCCCTTTCAGTATATCTTTTAGTAAATAGTGTTTACCCCCAAAAACTGCTCTTCTGAGCAAGCATTCTGGGAGGGGTGGTGATCTAGCTGGAATACAGAGGTAGGGGACTTGCCTTGAGGCTGCTTTGCACGGCAAGCACTTTGTTTTTACTTAGCCTGCAGTGTTGATTTGGGATAGCTGAGACAGAAATTACAGACAGGCCTAGGCACACCTTCTCCCAAGCCACTCACCCCTTGGCCTCATTGCCAATGACTGAATGATTTTATGCCTTTACTTCATGTTACCACCAAGTAACAACCAAGAAAATGTTTCTTTTGGGGAGACTTTATCTGGTAATCTATCACTAATGTAAACTCTATCATTAAATCTTTTGTTCAGAGGAAATATTAAAAATAAAAAACACATAACCCAGCTAATTAAAAAGAGGAAAAGAATAATTACTAATGCTAGTGTCTACCTCTGGGTCACCTTGGCCTTGGTGATGTCATTTCATACATTATATCTCAGTTTGTTCAATTAATAAAATGAAAGAATAAAACACTATATGGAGACCAGATTGTTGCAGGAAGTCAGGGACCCCGAATGGAGAGACCTGCTGGAACCGCGGCAGGAGAACATAAATTGTGAAGATTTCATGGACATTTATCAATTCCCAAAATTAATACTTTTATAATTTCTTATGCCTGTCTTTACTGCAATCTCTGATCATAAATTGTGAAGATTTCATGGACATTTATCCCTTCCCTAACAATACTCTTATAATTTCTTATGTCTGTCTTTACTTTAATCTCTTAATCCCATTATCTTCATAAACTGAGAATGTACATCACCTCAGGACCACTACTGTACAAACTGATTGTAAAACATGTATGTTTGAACAATATGAAATCGGTGCACCTTGAAAAAGAACAGAATAACAGCAATTCTCAGGGAACAAGGGAAGATAACCAACTGCCTGCAGGGTTGGGCAGAATAGAGTCATATTTTTCTTCTTGCAGAGAGCCTAACAAACAGACGTGCAAGTAGGGAAGATATTGCCGAACTACTTTCCCAGCAAGGAATACCGTGGGGAAGGAATGCATTCCTTGGGGGAGGGCTATAAATGGCCGCTCTGGGAGTGTCTATCTTATGTGGTTGAGATAAGGACTGAAACACGCCCTGGTCTCCCGCAGTACCCTCAGGCTTACTAGGATGGGGAAATTCCAGCCTGGTAATTTTTGGTCAGACTGGTTCTCTGCTCTCCAACCCTGTTTTCTGTTAAGACGTTTATCAAGACAATACATGCACAGCGGGACATACACCCTCATGAGTAATTCTAATTTTGCCTTCGCCTTGTGATCTTTATTGCCCTTTGAAGCACATGATCTTTGTGACCTACTCCCTGTTCATACACCCCTTTCCCTTTTAAAATCCCTAATAAAAATTTGCTGGTTTTGCGGCTCAGGGGACATTACGGACCTACTGATATGTGATGCTACCCCCAGAGGCCCAGCTATAAAATCCCTCTCTTTGTACTCTTTCTCTTTATTTCTCAGACCGGCTACACTTAGGGAAAATAGAAAGAACCTACGTTGAAATACTGGTGGCTGGTTTCTCCAATACCAGATGTTGGAAGTAAAACTTGTGGTGTTAAAGTTTAGTATTTGGTACATTAAAAAAACAATAAATTTTAGATTTTTTAAAATGAACATTCCACAGAATTATAACATTAAGTACTTTCAAAAAAAATCCAAAGAAAATACTGAATAATCTGTCATCCTAATAACTAGAAATTATTTCCATTTATTTTTATTTTCAAAGCTACACACTTTGCCCAAAAAATATTATATTTGATTTTTTAAAGGCACAAATTACAAGAAAATAAATCCAGTTATTAGAAACTTAATTCAAAATAGTACTTTCAGAATATGCCATGGGGTCAGTAGAGGTTCCAGATAATCTCCTTCAATTTGTATTTCTACTCCATGAACCAAATTATTTGGTAAATTAGGGCACACCATTCCCTAACCAACCCAGATAACTCTATACATAATAATTTGCACACAGAGCCATGGGTTGTTAGAATAATATTAACTCTAATGCTTTTTAAAGTGATTGTTTTTGTTTTGTTTTTTTAGCTAAAATACACCTGACATGATAAACAAAATGTGATATGTACATACCACGGAATATTATTCAGCTCTAAAAAGGAAGGAACTTCTGACACTTGCTACAAAATGGATGAACCTTGAGGACATTATGCTAAGTGAAATGAGCCATGCACAAAAAGACAATACTGTGTGATTCCACTTATATGAGTTATCTAGAGTAGTCACATTCACAGAAACAGAAAGTAGAATGGTTGTTGCCTAGGTCTGGAGGTAGAAGGAAAAGTTGTTACTGAATAAGTATGGAGTTTCAGTTTTACAAGATGAAAAAGTACTAGAGATGAGGTGCATATACAGTTAATACTGAACTGTATACTTAAAATGGTTAAGATAGTAAATTTTATGGTGTATGTATTTTTTGACCATTTAAAATGTTTATATGTATCTGAAAAACAGGAAAGCACACACAGAGTTCTCAACTCTAGAGTCACTTAAGGAAGCACAGCAAGAGACCTTAAAGATCACATAATCCATCCCCACCCCATCCCAAACTTACAACTAGCTACTTACAAAGACCTACCAACCAGTCACTTAGCAAACACCTGAATGTAACCTGTATTAGGGCTACACTGACCTCTAATTTAGAAAAAAATTCTTTACACTGATTCAAGAATTTTTTTCTGGGAAGTTGCCAATTATCTACCCCGGTTTTAATTTCTGGGATCCCTCTTTCACATGCAAGTCCTTCAAACACTCAAAGGTATCAGTCATAAGAGACATATGATATGGTATTTCAGAGCTCAATTCTTCACAATCAAACATCAAGCCAAATCCTGGCTATATCTCTTATGAACTATGTGGTCTCAAATTTCTTAACTTTCTTGAGCATCAATTTCCCTATTTATGAAATGAAATAATTATTCTTTTTAGCTCATACGATTGTGATGAGAATCCAATAAGATAATATATGTGTGGTTCTCAGTGCCTGGCTTATAGTCACACAACAAATTTTAGCTTCTATTATTATCATTGCCATCACTGGTGCTGGCATTGTATCTCCCAGTGCCCTCCCCCACTCTTCTCATCTCCAAGTCAAACACCTCCACCTCTCTCAACCCATGACTTGAAGAAGCATTGTTTCAGGTGTCCTCAACATCCTGGTCATTCTCCTCCGGACACAATGTGATACGTCTGTGCTTTTTAAAGTATGGTTCCTGGAACTGGATACAATCCTAGGTACAGTCTGACCAGAGAAAGGGAGGGCAGACCTATTTCCTATCTACTCCAGATAGCAAACAACAGTTCAATTTCTATAATGTAAGATCTTGATAGCTTTCTTGGCATTCACATCACATACTGATTCAATTAAAACTCCCAAGCATTTTGAACACATGCTTAAGCCACCCTATAATTGTGCAATTGGATTTTTAGCACCAAGTGAAAAATTTAGCATCGACATCAAATTCAATCTTGCTAGTCAGTCTCCACCCTGCGAGAAACGTATCGGGCTAAAACAGCACCTTTGTCAAAGTGAAATCATTAATAAAATGCTGCCCAGCAAAACAATTTAAAGGAAATTCACTTTTCTCGTGCTATGTACTATCACAGGCAGGCAGGAAGAGAAGCATATGCTCCAGGAACTTATAAAATCTGTAAGAAATTTATAAAACAATTTGCAAGCATTCCTTGAGAAAAAAGCTGCTGTCAAATTGGTCTGTTTAGCAAGATTACATGCTTCTAGTTAACGATGGCAAAAGTGGGCATTTCTGTCACATTCTCTTCCTAAAACCAGGAAGACAAATAAAGAAAAATAAAAATAGAACACAAAATAGGAAACAGTCGCATTCCCAAACCACAAGTTATGAACCAAATGCACTGAAACTTGTACTCAGCTGAGAAAGCTCAGTAAGAGCAGGCAAATACATCTTGTGGATATATATTGCACATATATTGCAGATCTTCAGCAATGAGCCGAGTTCACAGAATTAATAATCATGACAACAATAAGATGATGATGATGATAATGACGATGACAACTGGAAGTGTATTGAGTGCCTACTGTCCCAGGCACTGATCCAAGCATTTTGCATGTGTTAATTCGTTTAATCCTCACATCAACCTCATATGGTAGATATTATTATTATTATCCCCCATTTTATCAACAAGAAAAATAAAATATAGAGAGGTAAGATGGCTAAGATCACAGAACTAGCCAAAAGAAAAGCCAGGATTCAAACCCAGGCATCTGACTGCAGAGTCTACTTGTTGTTCTAACCAACAAGTTATACTACCTCCCTTGTTCCACAAATACAGCCAAACCAGTAATTGCTTGCTTGGAAAGACAAAGTCTGGGGTCACAGAAGCACCAATGAGCCCCATTCGACACCACAGAGTCAAAGGGAAGTAGGACCGAAGGAGGAAAAGCACAAGCTGACATCGTCACAAAAAGCACACTGTCAGGATGGTAGGTTCGAAAAATCACCGGGCATAATCACTCTGACTGCGCCCAGTCAGGAGACAGAAGCCAAGCAGTAGTTCAAAGAGGACAAGTTTAACATAAAAAATTACTAAGCAAAGACAGGAGAGTAAACATAAAGATGGGAAGAGAACTCTAAAAGGTCCCCTAGGACTGAGAGACAATATCCAAGGCAGGACAAACGATATTTAAAAGGGCTCACACCGGCTTTCACAGATCAGTCAACAAAGGTGAATTTGGAGTTCACAGGCAATAAATTGATAACTGGCACAACAAAGTCAGTGAAGGAAACGCCAAACCAGCACCCTACAGTCCTGTGAAAAGCCTCGTCCTAGCCAGGATAGAGACATCCACACAGGAAGCGTGCTGGTGGGGAGCCAGCTGACTTAACAGGCCTGGATTACATTCTTGCTTCCAACTGCCCTACATCACCCCTCTGGCAATAGCCAGGCTGTCAAACAACTGCCCCATTTAAATGTGAGTAATAACCAGAAAGGAGCCATGTTTAGTACTCATTCCACAAGATACCACAAAGCTGTATGAATATTCAAGAAAGAAGTAACAATGAAACATAGCAAACAATTAGCTGAAGAACAAATGCTGGACAAATCACACCGCAAGACGGAAGAAATAATGAACATATACTTCCCCACAGAGTCTGGGAAATTTAGGAAAATCGTCTTCTCTGAAATAAGCACTCAGGAAAACACTGGAAAAAATAACAAACCAATTTGAGAAAAGAAATCCTTATTGGAATCAGCTAAAGGAACAGATATTGCTGAAAACAGAGTCAGAGACATAAAGAACAGACCAGTGAAAATCAAGCAAAACGAAATGGAAATAACTACAGCTGGCAGTTCTGAACACTTATCCTACACTCTTCCAAGCCCTTTTAATGTCTTATCTCAGGCCAGGGGTGCTGGCTCACGCCTGTAATCGCAGCACTTTGGGAGGCCAAGGCGAGGGATCACTTCAGGCCAGGACTTCAAGACCAGCCTGGCCAACACGGCAAGACCCTGTCTCTACTGAAAATACAAAAATTAGCCACGTGTGGTGGCAGGCGCCTGTAACCCCAGCTACTCAGGAGGCTGAGGCATTAAAATTGTTTGAACCTGGTGAGGTGGAGGTTAGAGTGAGTTGAGACCATGCCACTGCACTCCAGCCTGAGGGACAGAGCAAGACTTCGTCTCAAAAAAAAAATTCTTATCTCAGCAAATCTTCATAACAACTATGTGAGGTAGACACATTACTGTCTTCACTTTCAAGACGAGGAAGCTGAGGCTTTGAAGTTTAAGTTAAGTGGATATGGTTTGGCTCTGTGTCCCCACCCAAATCTCAACTTGAATTGTACTCCCATAATTCCCATGTGTTGTGGGAGGGACCCAATAGGAGATAATTGAATCATGGGGGCAGTTTCTCCCATACTGTTCTCATGGTAGTGAATAAGTCTCACGAGATCTGATGGTTTTATAAGGGGAACTCTGTTTCGCTTGGTTTTCTCATTCTCTCTCTTGCCACCACCATGTAAAATGTGCCTTTTACCTTCCACCATGATTGTGAGGCCTCCCTAGGCACATGGAGCTGTAAGTCCATTAAATCTCTTTCTTTTGTAAATTGCCTCGTCTCAAGTATGTCTTTATTAGCAGTGTGAAAACAGACTAACACACTGGCCCATAGTTAAACAGCAAGTGATAGGTAACAATTCAAAACCAGCCTGGCCTCAAAGTCTGTACTGGCTACATATGATCCCATGGAAAAAAATCAAGGCTTTTTAAAAAGACTAGAAACAACATGATAGATACTGACAACAAAGGTGAGCCAATATATGCATGACGGAAGAGGATAACAGAAAAGAAAATACCAAAAGCAGTATTTTAAAGAGTTGCAAAAAAAAAGTTCCTACAATAAAGACCTAAAACTGCAGAATAATGAGTACACAGAGTCCCAAAAAAAACTGATTCAGAAGAATCAATACTGAAATACATCCTAGTAAAGGCGCAGGACTTCAAGGACAAAGAAGGAATCCTATGAGCAGCCAGGCCAAAGGAAAAAGAATCAAGTCACTACTGACGGGAACAAAAATCAGGCAAAGATTTCTCCATAGTCACACACACTATTAAGAGATAGTGGAGCAATATCTCAAAAGTCCTCAGAGAAAGAACATGCAATTTGATGTCCAAGCATTCTGACCCAGCCAGGACATCGCCGAAATATAAAGACAAGCACACAAGTACTCAGAGTTATCATACTCCTGTGCTTTCTTTACATCACAGAAGACTAGGGGCCAGTTCTTGGCCAGCCTTTTGAGAGGAATAAATACTTTTACACTAATTTTTTTTCAGATAGTGCAAAACAAACTTCAGCTTAAGGATTACCGACTGCAAGTTTTTATTAGAGAAGTCTTAAATAATTTTTTTTTCTATTTACAGAAAGACAATAAGAGAGAGTGAAGTAAAAGAAGTCCGCCAACTTGCCTTAAGTCCTACTCAGGCTGAGGAGCTAGGCATCAAATCCAGCTTTCCAAGTTCAGGACACTTAACACTCACTCGCTTCCTTGCTACTCTCAGCCAGCACCCAAATTTTTAATGAATGAAAGGTTTTCAAAGAATAAGGGAGAGGGCACTGATTTCATAGCAAATCATTGTAAGTGAGCTTTCCACAGCTATTGCTCTTCCTCTTAGGAAGACTAAAGATGCTGTTTAAATATAATAGGATTTCCAAAATGGTAGAGAGGAAAACACAAATAGGAAAGTGATGCAATTATACCATACCCAAATGTTTTCAGGAAATATACTAAAACATACACTATTCTATAACATATATGATACTATAGCATACACTGTACTGTACATATACTATACAATACACTCTACTGCAACTAAAGGTAAATAATTCATATCATGGGTTAGTTTATCCAAGGGCATATAATGACTCTAAGTTATACAAATAAAACAAATCATAAAAAATCATTTTGCTCTGATATTCCCTCCAGTGTTTGACCTTCAAACTATAAAATGGCCTAAGGAAAAAAATACATATATACTTAGGAGACAAGCTGTCCTACTGGCTTTATAAATGTCATATTGGCCTTCTGCTACTAATTAACCTCATTTTATGCATGTGAGCCAAACATCTTTCCTTCCTGAGCTTAGCGAAACTGCTCTTTTCTAACAAGGCTGCTGAGATCTGTCAAGAGCTCACTATTACATCAAGCCTTCCTTCAGGTATCACATTCATAAATGAGCATGGTGCTGATGACAACAGCTAACACTTACTGACTAATTAACGTATGTCAGAGGTTACTAGATCTCCTAAGTACATCCATGTCCTTTACTATTTCAGATAACCCTAGGAGGTAAATATGTAGTAGAATGTGTGGCATAGAGTGAATGTTCCATAATAATGTTATTGTTACAGATGAGGAAACTAAAGCTTAAAGAGATTAAGTAACTAATTAAGTAAAGACTGGATTTGAATCTGAGCCTGTTTCATGCTCTCAGCCACCATTCCATCCTGATGTCCTCACACATGAAAACAGTAGGGATGTTGGGGCTTGGCACAGTGGCTCACGCCTGTAAACCCAGCACTTTGGGAGGCCAAGGCAGGCGATCACCTGAGGTCGGGAGTTCGCGACCAGCCTGACCAACATGGAGAAACCCCGTCTCTACTAAAAATACAAAATTAGCCGGGTGTTGTGGAGCATGCCTGTAATCCCAGCTACTCGGGAGGCTGAGGCAGGAGAATTGCTTGAACCCAGAAGGCGGAGGTTGCAGTGAACCGAGATCACGCCATTGCACTCCAGCCTGGGCAAGAACAGCGAAACTCCATCTCAAAAACAAAAACAAAAAAGAAAACAGTGGGGATGTTAACTACGGGAACATAACACAGTAGCCCAAACAGGACAGCAGTCTCAGAACCCCAATTACAGGGGAGTCAAAAAAAGCTATATGAAAACAACTTGTACCTAATGCAAAAACTAAAAATAGTATTTTGGGTGGAGGCAAGAAAGGGCAAGAAGATGAGGAAAAGTGCAAGTGGTTTTATTTTCTTAAAACCCACATCACATGAAAGAACGCATGCCTACTATATCTGGGCCTAAAAAGGTATCAAGCATGTCTCAGGGTTCAGGGCCAAGCTGCCTGCCAAACAGGCTCAGGGACTGGGCTATGGGAACCCCAACCAGTTCCTACAACTAATACTCCAGGGAATAATAACACCACAGCCTTGGGGCATAAGAACACAAAAGAGCTCAAGAGTTGCTAAAGCAAGATTTCCCCGCATTCTCATTCTTAGAGAATAACAATGACCTACACTGAAATAAAAATTTTTTTTAAAAAGGACCCTAAAAGAAAAAAATAAAGCTAAATGTGTCTGACATTTTATTACCCCTCTGGGAGGATATCATTCTACACTACGGATATACAAGGCTACTCTCTTCAAAGTAAAAATTAATCCTGCAGGTAAAGGGCCACGTCTCTCATTTAATTCCAGTGTTATGTACACATTCCAAGACAGATACTATCAGTGTTCCTTCCAATGTTACAATGAGCCCATAAAAAAAAAAAAATCTGTCTGAGGTCATGAAGTCTGGGGACAGAAATGCAAATTAATATCCAACCCAGTGTCATCCAAATGGCAAGGTTCACTTCAGGGTAGTAAACTGGAAGCTCCTTGAGAACAAGGACCCTGTAATCCCCCTGCAACCTCAAACTAGCTATCCACCCAACACCCAAAGAGCCCTCTCTAGAGATAACAGTGAAAGCAACTGCTTTTCCCTCTAATACAAATTATCAGCAAACAAATGTTTATAGTTTAATGCTTAAAACTTATCTAGATAGAACCATCAGTTTTTCTAAAGCCTAATGTTTAAAATTTACTTGGGTGGAATAAATATATTTTTATTAAAATATCAAGTTTCTAACAGTACAATCCTACTCTGGAGGTTCAGGAAGGAAAAAAAAAAAAGAAAGGAAAAAAAACTTGGAGCTGCTGCCCGAAGTACTGAATCAGCTCTGGAAGTTGTCATCACCCCTAACGCTGCCTTAAAGAAGATTCCAGACATTATCTTCAACTTATAGGTGCCAAATCATTTCCCATGCTTAATCTCGGCAGCTGGAGACCGACCAAGTGGAATCAAAAGTTCAGGATTTAGAGTGAAAAGACCCCTGACGTTCAAGGCCGAGCTTTCCCAATACTTGAGAGACCTGGGACAATTCAATTAGCCAAACAACTCTCATTTTGTCTTCTGTAAACTAGGAAGGGACGTAAACACCTGTCCCACCTGCCTCATGGATGCTTCCCTGCTGTCATTAGGTAGAGGGGATGATCCACAGAGGGCCACTCGCCGTCCCGCCGCCCCCGCCCAGGTCCAGCCAAGACAGAAGGCGCCGGAGTCCCCGCGGTGCCCGGTCCGCGGCGCTCGGGAAGGATGCTCCTCTCACTAGCCTCCCCTCGGGACAGCGGCGACCGGCGTTCTGACACTCCCCGCCACAACACCTGCTCGGCGCCCTCTCCCCGCGCGTCTCCGCGTTCGCCCGGCGCCCGCGACCCCTGCCCCGCTGGACGCCCCTCTCGCCCCCTGGTGGCACAGGAACTCCAGCCCCCAGGGACTGCACCCTCCTCGCCACTGGGCGCCTGCAGCTGTGTCTGGGTTGAGGCCAAGGCCCGACCGGCCTCACCCCAGAGCCTCGCCTCCCCTTATTCCAACACTGGCGGGGACAGGGTGGTCGCAAGGTTGCGACTCCTTACCCGGGAGCTTGAGCGCCCTGGACAGCACGGTCGCCATGGCGGAGGCCCCGGTGCGCGTGCGCACGCCCGGGTTCTGCCGGGAAGCGTAGTTCCGGGCGGGCGGTGCGCCGGGCTGGCACCGGGAAAGGTGAGACCCGCTTGCTGGGGACAGAGCCGAGGGAAGCCAAGCCCGAGTACAAGCTCCGCAGGCTTTTCTTCCACCCTACCTGTGCAGGTCACCTCACCATTCTGAGTCTCACTTGCCGTGTCGGTGAAATGGGGAGAAAATACCGCGTAAGCTTGCAGTGAAAATGATTCGAACGAGATATTTAAGGAGGTGTGGATTGTGCAATGTACGTGGGCTTTGAAATCAGGCAGACTGGATTTGAATCCTGCTTGCATCACTTACTAGCTGGGCCATCTTGGGCAAGTCCCTTGGGGCATCTGAGCTGCAGCTGCTTTTTTTAAATTAAAGGCATACTACATACTTCACAGGCTTGCAGTGAGAATTAAATGATATGACCTGTTTAAAACACACAGCACACAGTAGGCACCTAGTAAGAGTGTTTCTATTATGCTTCTTAGGTAGAGGTTGAAGTTTCCTATTAGCTGGAACCCTCATTTCTTGCTCCCAGTTCTTTACGGGTGTCTACTCAGCATCCTACGCTGCAGCTTCTAGTTGAAGGGTGTAGAAGGAGCAACTGACTGTGTACACACATCCAATAGATGCAGCATCTCCAGCTCCTCAGATATCAATGCTTGACCTTTAAGGCATCTCCACACTCCCCATAATCACCCCAGCTTTGCCCGAATGACTTTTGCCGGGAGGCCAATGCCCAGGAATCCCTCCTTCCTTGGCTCTCTGAGCTTTCCCCCACTTTGTCTTCCTTGTCCCTCTGGAAATCTCTTTCATCCCTCCACAACTTTTTTCCATTTGAATATAGGAACTGCAGCTTAGAATAGTATTTCCCAAATTTAATGTACTTTTTTTTCAATGAAAGAAAAAAAATCAAAGCAGCTGCCAAATGAGTCAGGATCCTTACCTTTACATAGAGAATACCTGTGAGTTCCTCTCTAGCTACCGAGTGGAATGTGAATACCTTTGTTGCCCAAACACCCACTGAGGTCACTGCGGAAAATGCAAACACCACCCGGGCCCTCTCCGCCTTCTGAACTTGGCTTGCCTCAGGACCAGGCACAGTGGTGTAGAAGGAAGAACTGACTTGCTGCTTTCCCACAAGCAAGAGATCAGCATTTTAGTGCAGGGATGCTAATACTATGTTATCTTAGAACTGGAACAGATCCTAGAGGCCATCTAGTCCCACTCTCCTTGTTTTATTTAAGAGAAAGCTGAGAAATAGAAAGGTAATGTAACTTCTGAGGGTCCCAACAAAAGCTCCAAGATAATCTCATTTGCAGGCTGCCTAATTCCCGTGAGAAACTGCAGACAGGACTATCCTGTGGGAGTAATCTGAGAGTCTCCAGCAATCAGTCTCACCTCCTTTCTTCCCACGGGGAAAAAAAAAAAAATGTCATTGTCTCTGATAGAGCACATGCTCTGGAGCCAGGAGCCAGGCCTGCGGAGATCAAATCCCGACTCCCTCATTTCCTAGATGCCAGGCAGAGGGTTAGTTGCTTAATTTCTCCCCACCTCAATTTTCTCATCTGCAAAATGGGAACAAAACAGTTTCTAGTTTATCGAGTTCTCCTGAGAATTAAATGTATACGTGGAAAGTGCTTACAACAGTGCCTGGTACTTAGTGTTTTCTAAGTGTTCACTCTTTTTATCAATAATTTCTTAATGTTTTAACAATTTAGAATTTGTAACTTAATAACAAATAATACATTTCATAGTAATTTAATGGTTTAGTAATGTATTTATTTATTAATTCTTTCAGCATTCTACAATACCCAAAATTTCTACAGCTTGCCACATCTCTAGAGGCATGATTAAAACACATATTTTACATCTATGTAGGTCATCTAAGAGGAGCAACACTACAAGTCACCATGAGCCAGTAGTAGCTTGCCTGGTATCAGTTTAACTAAATGAAACACATTCCTGAAATATGAAGACTGAGAAAAGTAACCTGTGAATGTGACAGGGATGTAGAAAAATGTTCATTTTAGTTGCAGAACAAGAACTTGAGATTCTAGGAGAAAGTTTGGGTGGAAAGGCATAGCCAGGTCACACAGGATAGGAAGAAAGAAGAAAAATCTGTCTCCTTTTCTTAGTAAAAAGGTATATTCCAGGAGAGTACTTTCTTCTGTGATATAAATAAAATAAAGATGTAAAATGTAAAGTTTTATTTAAAAACTTTTTCTCAGGACCAGGCACAGTGGCTTGAGGCTGCAATCCCAGAACTTTGAGAGGCTGAGGCGGGAGGATTACTGGAGTTGAGGAGTTGGAAGCTGCAGTGAACCGTGACTGAACCACTGCACTCCACCCTGGGCAACAGTATGAGACCCCTGTCTCAAAAAAAAAGAAAAAAAAAAACTTTGCTTCAAACTGTGTAGTTACCCAAAGTGCTCATGTGCATGCACACACTTACATGTGTACATATAAACATGTGTTAGTGTACACACATCCAACAGATGCAGCATCTCCAGCTCCTCAGATTTCAATGCTTGACCTTTAAGGCATCTCCACGCTCCATAATCACCCCAGCTTTGCCCGAATGACTTTTGCCAGGAGGCCAGCGCCCAGGAATCCCTCCTTCCTTGGCTCTCTGAGCTTTCCCCCACTTTGTCTTCCTTGTCCCTCTGGAAATCTCTTTCATCCCTCCACAACTTTTTTCCATTTGAACATAGGAACTGCAGCTTAGAATAGTATTTCCCAAATTTAATGTACTTTTTTTCAATTAAAGAAAAAACTTCAAAGCAGCTGCCAAATGAATCAGGATCCTTACCTTTTACATAGAGAATACCTGTGAGTTCCTCTCTAGCTACAGAGTGGAATGTGAATACCTTTGTTGCCCAAACACCCACTGAGGTCACTGTGGAAAATGCAAACACCCGGGCCCTCTCTGCCTTCTGAACCTGGCTTGCCTCCCTGACAAGTACAAGAGTGGCAGGGGCAGGATGCCTATGGACAGTCTAACCTGCCTGGCTGCTGTGCCTCTTTGAAGAAATTACTTTTCTGAAAAAGCACAACTGAAGCCAGAAAAATCACCTTCTATTTTTCCTACATTGATCTCCAGTGAGAGTGTTCTTCCCCAAATTTCTCAAGTTCCCATAACTCATAGAGGGAACCCATATCGCTGGTTATTACCTTCGTCATACTCCAAGTACTGCTCGAAATCTCTAAGTGTCCTGCATGGGTTTATGATCAAATCTGGCCATCTAATGCTTGCCTTTCCCTGGACAGTGTGGCCACTTCTGCTGGTCCTGACTACCCCCGCTAGGTTTCACCACCTCCTCTTGGAACCAATGCCACTGTATCTACCAGCAGCTGCCTCCCTTCCTCCTTGGTTCCACTGCGCTGCCAGGCCCCTCAAAAACCGCCTCCTCTCAAAAACTGCTGCCTCTTCCTGTATCTCCCACTGAATGCCACCTCATATTTTAGTGCTCCTAAAATGTCAAAGCTGTGAGGAGCAAAGTTAACTAGGGAAGACTGCCTCTCTCTCCTTTATATGTTACACTTTATTAGGAAATTGCCAATGCTATGCTGCTACTCCTTCAGGTTGAATGCAGTATTTTCATTAGACAGAGCTCTGGTTACTTAGTGAGTCAACCAGAGCAAGAGAATTGCTGTAACAAACAACCTCAAGATTTCAGTGATTTTAGAGTGTAAAAGTTTATTTCTGCCTATGTCACAGTCAAGGTGGGGGTGCAAGTAGACTGCGCTGGAGCTCTGTTCCTCCCAGTCATTCAGGGACCCAGACCCTTCTGTCTCCAGGTGCTTCATCCTTAGGGCCTCAGAGGTCTCCACTGGATCATTTGCATCCCAGATCATGCAAGAATTTTTATGTGCCAGGCCTGGAGCTAGTGTACGTGACTTCTGCCCACATTTATTAGGCTAGACCTCAGACACAGAATATGTGTGCTGGGAAGGTATGAGCCCAGGAAGAAAAGGAGACGAGTTTGGGGAGCATCTAGCCAATCTCTGTGACACTGGTCACCCCATGCCTTTGTAAATTACAGACCTGAGTTCTTGAGTTCTTGATGGTAGGAAAGGGTTCAGGCGCTGCTCTCCTTAGGATTGCCTTTCTGCTGTAGGGACTAAGGCTTTGTTCCTGAGCTGAGTTTCTTGTCACAACTTATGTGTCTAAGCTGAAGCTCTCCCAGGAGGCTCCTCACTCCCTCTGCAGAGAGATTCCTGGAAGCCATTCCTACATCTATCAGCAGAGGATGGACAAATCTGAACTCCACTGACTTATCTGAAGCGGAGGGTAGTACCCTCAGCTACATGAGTGCCAAAAAGGGTCAGGAAGCAGTAATGAGTACAAGATCCAAAAAGCAAAAAGAAAATGTCGTAGCAAATAGCAATGAGGGCAGTGAGATTGAGAAAAGCGAAAGAGGTGCCCAGCAGAGGACATTTGGGGGTTAAACGCAGATGTCAAGGAGCCTGTGAAATCAGTCTTGCGTGGGGATCAAGAAGTTTGAAAAGCATGTGTACCAGTGGCATATTCACTTCTCTTCACAGAGAACTGAACTCTACCCAGGAGTTGCATGGCTTGTCATGAAGACAAACAGGTTTATGTTCCCAGAATGTCCTTTGATAAAACACAAGGGCTCATCTCATTCAGATCACATAGACTTCCAGCCTATAAAACTTTCTAGAGTCTGGACTCTAAAATGCTTTGTGGGCCCTGAAATTTAAACAAAGGCCTCTTCTTAACAAGCCTCTGGCTGGAACACATGTTTGAGAACAGTGTAATTAAGAACAGACACACCCAGGCCAAATGAGCTCTTCGTCCTCCCATCCCTCATTCTAGCGTGTTCATGTTGACCGAAGGACCTGTAGTAGCAGTATGGATGGTAACAGCCCCCAAGAGAAGACAGTGTTTTGGACCCTTGCCAGTCGTGATCAGCCCTTTCAATGACCTCCAAAAAAAATATGCAATGGGCCAAGCATCTTGTGACTTGAGGGGTTTTCCTGAAGATTCAAGGGACCGGGGAGATGGGTCAAGGCACGTAGCATTCCCCCCACCCCTGCCCCCTCAAAAAATCTCTGTTAGATGCATCTCTTCTCCCAGTCTCTGCTCTTGGCCCCATCACTTCATCTTCCCCACCACTAAGATCTCCTGGGTCAGTTCCACTCTCAGGCTTTCTCCTCCTCCCTTATTTCCTGCCCTCTGCGGCCGTTAGCTTCAACATGAGGCTGGAGTCTCACCTCCACCCTATCAGCAGAACATTTCCTTGGAAGTTGTCATTCCATACAGTGGAATTCTCACACACTGTTCTCCATATTGCCCCTCTAATAATATATTGTTGAATTCTGACAGCAATCCTAGGAGGTAGGTCGTCTATCAGTGAGAAAAGGTAAACTCAGATGCATAAAGCCATTTGCCCAAAGTTACACAATTCCCAAGGACTTGAAGAAGGATTTGAATGCAGGTTTTTCTGTCTTTTAATCACAAGCAGTGACGTCAGATAGATGGCATGTATGCTCCAATTTGTCTTTTTTTTTTTTTGAGACAGAGTCTTGCTCTGTCGCCCAGGCTGGAGTGCAGTGGTGCAATCTCGGCTCACTGCAAGCTCCACCTCCCAGGTTCACACCATTCTCTTGCCTCAGCCTCCCGAGTAGCTGGGACTACAGGTGCCCGCCACCACACCTGGCTAATTGTTTGTATTTTTAGTAGAGACGAGGTTTCACCGTGTTAGCCAGGATGGTCTCGATCTCCTGACCTCGTGATCTGCCCGCCTCGGCCTCCCGAAGTGCTGGGATTACAGGCGTGAGCCACCGCACCCGGCCCAGTTTGTCTTTTCTTCTTCCAGGGCACATGTCAATCACCACACTCTGACAGTGAGCCCAGACGTAGCTTCAGAATCCCTCACTCCACTATCCAGGGAGCCACTACCTATCTATTGGATTCGGCTCAAAAATGGAAAACTACTTGTAATCCCTGCCTCACTTATAGCATTGTAACCAAACTATGAACTCCTTTATGACAGTACTTGATTCGTGACAGATGTCAGTGTTGAATGTAACTGACATTGGGCCAACATTTGTTCTCATTGGTTGGGAGTGCTAACTGATTAGTCAGACATGTTCTGGTTAGTCAGGACCTATGCAGTGCTGAGTTTTTCATATTTAGATTACATCCTTGTTGAGTCTTCTCAGTTCTGCATATCTGGCTCACTGGTTAAGTCCTAAGTAATCCTCTAAAAGTCAGTAAATCAGGGTACCACTGACTAGGTAACTGAAGTTCTAGAACACTTCATGTTTCTGCACATCTTATTTATTATAGGCAGCTGTGTGTTGTAATACGAATATATATACCATATTTAATTTGAATATCTAATATTAAATTTGAATATATGTCTATCATATTAAAACTCCCATACTAAATGTTGAGTTCTTAAAGAATGGAAGTGAAATTTTGTATCTTTTTAGCCCTACACAATGCATAGCATATGGTCCCAGATGTGTATTGGATAAATGTGAATGCAGGAATAAATACCCATCACATTATGAGAAAAGAATGAAATCAATTTAGAAAAAAAAGAGGGGGAGGACTTTATTTTGTTTTATTTATTTATTTATTTATTTATTTTCTGAAACAAGTTCTGGCTCTGTTGCCCAGGCTGGAGTGCGGTGGCACAATCTCAGCTCACTGCAAGCTCTGCTTCCCAGGCTCAAGCAATCCTTCCCAATTCAGCCTCCCGAGTGCTGGGACTATAGGTGTGCACCACCACACCCGGCTAATTTTTGTATTTTTTGTAGAGATGGGGTTTTGCCATGTTTCCCAGGGTGGTCTTGAACTTGTGAGCTCAAGTGATCTGCCTGCCTTGGCCTCCCAAAGTGCTAGGATTATAAGCGTTAGCCACTGTGCCCAGCTGGATTTTATAATTAATAAAACTTTTTTCCTACGCACATACTCCCTGCTTTGTGTAATGCAAATATTCTCATGTTCTTTCACCACTCTTCTCTATACCAGTGTCATAGTCCAAGCACCAAGGCCGCATGATGGGGAAACGTAGTCCCTCTGCGTGTGAATCTCAGCAGTGTGCACATGTGCCACATATGCCTCGTGGCTGTCAACTTCTCCCCATCCCTCCTATTAGGCGGACTCAGCGTTTCTGATCATTACCTCTGGCCATTTCATCTCTGCACATCTGTAAAGAATTATAAGGCCGGGTGCGGTGGCTCACGCCTGTAATCCCAGCACTTTGGGAGGCTGAGGCGGGTGGATCACCTGAAGTCAGGAGTTTGAGACCAGCCTGGCCAACATGGTGAAACCCCATCTCTACTAAAAATACAAAATTATCCGGGCATGGTGGCACATGCCTGTAATCCCAGATACTCGGAAGGCTGAGGCAGGAGAATCACTTGAACCCAGGAGGAGGAGGTTGCAGCGAGCCAAGATCGTGCCATTGCACTCCAGCCTGGGCAAAAAGAGTAAAACTGTGTCTCAAAAAAAAAAAAAGGAATGGTAACACAAAATAGGAAAAGTTAACAGTATCAAGTTACTGCTCCTGGAGTCCACTGACTATAGCCTTCTCATGAGGCCGTTCCTAGCCCATGCTTTCAAGGAGCTGGATATAAAATAGTAAACAAATCCTGTAAGCTCCTTCAAAGGCCTTGCCATCTAGGGGAGAGACAGACATTAAGCAAGCAATAAATACATATATCATTACAAAGTGCGGCAAGCACAATGAAGGAAAAGAACCTAGTACTGTGGGAAAGAATCATGGGGACATCATAGATTAGTTTGGGGAGTGAGGAAATAAATGACTCTCTGAGAAACTGATACTTAAGCTGAGGCCTGAAGAATGGGTAGAAGCTGTTCACGTAAGGCTGAAGAACAGAACATGTAAAGGTCGAGTCAGAAAAAAGCTTGGTTCAGCTGGGCACGGTGGCTCATGCCTGTAATCCCAGCACTTTGGAAGGCCGAAGCGGGTAGATCACTTGAAGTCGGGAGTTCGAGACCAGCCTGGCCAACATGGTGAAACCCTATTCCCACTAAAAATACAAAAAATTAGCCAGGCGTGATGGCACATGCCTGTAATCCCAGCTCCTGGAGAGGCTAAGGCACGAGAATTGCTTGAACCTGGGAGGCAGAGGTTGCAGTGAGCCAAGACTCCACCCCTGCACTCCAGCCTGGGCGACCGAGACTCCATGAAAGAAAGAGAGAAAGAAAGAGAGAGGGAGAGAGGGAGAGAGGGAGGGAGGGAGAGAGGGAGGGAGGAGGGAGGGAGGAAGGGAGGAGGGAGAGAGGAAAGGAGGAGGGAGGAGGGAGGAGGGAGGGAAGAAGGGAGGAAGGAAAAGAAAGAAGCTTGGTTCTATGGAGGAAGCCAGTGTGCCTAAGGATAGTTGCAAAGAGCTGATGTGAGAAGCAAGAGGCAGACAGGAACTTGATCATGCAGGTACCTTGACACTGGAGGACTTTAATTAGAAAAGTTGATGTGATCCAACTGGCTGCTATGCAGCCAATAAACTGGAGGATAACAGGAATGGAGACAGGAAGACCAGATAGTTATAAGCAAAAGGTCCTGGTGGCGGATTCAGATACTCATGCCCTGTCTCCCAGACACAACGTGTGCACAAATTCTCGCTTTTCACCTGCTTTCCCGTTCTGACAAGAAAGAAAATACGGGTCCTGTTTATTTTTCTGTTATTACACAAACTATTAAGAATAACAGAGCTCCTGTTTCTTCTGCGAGCCTGACTGCAAATGAGACAGTCACCCATACCCAGCCTGACACATTCCTGCCCCCCCAGCAGCTGGTCTTCCTGCAGCCTCTGTCAGCTCTCATCTGGGGACTGGACCAAATCATATAGACACTGAGGCTTCCTGGCTCTCTTCTCCCCTGAGGGATGCCAGGGCTATCTAGAACCATTGCGTTAGGTGAGAGCCCAATACATAATATATGGAAAAAAATTCCCTCTAAATTGAGCTATCATGAAGGAAAGGTAAACAGCCATCAGTTGAGCTATACTATATAAAAATAAATTAGCAGTCAGCTGTGGTGGCTCACACTTTGAGAGGCTGAGATGGGAGTATCACTTGAGGCCAGAAGTTCAAGACCAGCCTGGAAAACATAGGGAGATTTCCATCTCTACAAAAAATGTAAAAATTAGTTGGGCGTGGTAGTGCACACCTGTAGCCCCAGGCTGAGGCAAGAGAATTGATTGAGTCCAGGAGGTCAAGGCTGCAGTGAGCCCTGATTGCACCGCCGCACTCCAGCCTGGGCAACAGAGCAAGAACCCATCTCAAAATAAATAATAAATAAATAGGCCAAGCACGATGGCTCACGCCTATCATCCCAGCACTTTGGGAGGCCAAGGCAGGTGGATCATTTGAGGTCAGGAGTTGGAGACCAGCCTAGCCAACATGGTGAAACCCTGTCTCTACTAAAAATACAAAAATTAACTGGGCATGATGGCCGGTGCCTGCAATCCCAGCTACTTGGGAGGCTGGCATAGGAGAATTGATTGAGCATGGGAGGTGAAGGTTACAGTGAGCTGAGATCACGCCACTGCACTCCAGCCTGGGCGACAGAGCAAAACTCCATCTCAAAAACTAATAAATAAATAAATAAATATAAAAATAAATTCTCCCTAACACACAGTCATGCTAAATACTATCCATAGTCTCACTCCTACACAGTTAACACTTTCAGCTTTATTTGAAGCACATTGTTTAATGTAATTTTATGAATTACCTAAGAATAATTACTTTTTTTTTTTAATGAGATGAAATCTCGCTCTGTCGCCCAGGCTGGAGTGCAGTGGCACGATCACAGCTCACTGCAGCCTTGACCTTCTTGGTTCAAGCAATTCTCCGGCCTCACCCTCCCAAGTAGCTGGGACTACAAGTGTGAGCCACCATGCCTGGCCCAGTTGAGGTTTTGAGAGGAATAATCACAATGGCAGAGCTAAAAGTGTGCATGTAACCACAAACTAGAGAGAGTTGTGAGACAAATAAATCTACTGTACCTTTGCCACCACAAATATTTTTATTTCTTCTTTTATGTTTTATTCCTTCTAAGAGTTTATCTTTAAGGAACTAAAGGCTCTGGAAAAGTTTTCAAGGACTTCTGTATGAAAAGCTACTTTTTACTTGTCCAGTTCATAAAATCTCACTCACTTCTTTTTCTTCTTTCTTACCATAAATGCTCTCCTTTTATATTTCAGTCTTCAAGATCTGGGAATTTTATTCTTTAATCAAATGATTAATTTTTGTTCTCTTACCCCAGCCTTAATGACCAAAGGAGGATTGTTTAGATTTTTCTGGAAGGTATTTCCTAACACAAATCATTTTCTTTCTTTCTCTGACTCAATTTTTAAAACTCTAGTTTTAGTCTTCTCCTGAGAGATTTTGCATGAAGCTCATCTTTTTTCCACTTCCGCAATCTTAAAGAACAACACTGGCCTGATTGGAAGAGACATATTGTGATAAGTTTTCCCCCATCATTTTTTAGAGGAACACTTAGTCCCCAACCCTCAGATTCCCATAGGGAAGGGTTTTCACTAGAGTATCTTGTGAGTCTCCTGACTGGTGTTCAGAGGAAGGAAGCAGGTCTTGCTTAGCACAGCTGCTTCCCCTTGAGATTCATTCAATGATTCATTTTTAAAATTACTTATTCAGGATGAGTGCGGTGGCTCATGCCTGTAATCGCATCACTTTGGGAGGCCAAGGCAGGCGGATCACTTGAGCCGGGAGTTTGAGACCAGCCTGGCTAACGTGATGAAACCCCATCCCTACTAAAAATGCAAAAATTAGTCAGGCATGGTGGCGTGTGCCTGTAATCACAGCTATTCGGGAGGCTGAAGCACAAGAATCAGTCGAACCCGGGAGGCGGAGGTCGTAGTGAGCACCACTGCACTCCAACCTGGGCGACAGAGTGAGTGACACTCCACCTCAAAAAAAAAATAAATAATATTACATAATATAAAAAATAGAATTATTTATTCAACACATATTTGAGCAGTCGTTACTGAAAGGCCCTATTCTAGATGCTGGGGATGTCAGACCAGACAAAACAGACAAAAGTCCTTGTCCACATCATGTGTGTTTGTGGGAGCTATGGGGTCAAGCAGGGGAGAAGAGAAATAGTTAAGTAAAATACGTGCTGTGTCAGACGGTGGTAAGTATTACAGAAAAATAGAATAGAGAAGGGGAGATGCGATGTGGAAGTTGCAGGGAGTGGTGGGCAGATGTCCAATTTTAAATAGGATGGTTAGGGAAGGCTTCAGTAAGAGGGTGATATGGGAAGAAAGATCTAATAGAGGCATCATGAATAACAAGAACTTGGAGGCAGAAGCATACCTGACCTGTTTGAAGACCAGCAAAAAGGTGGCTGGAAAGGATGGTTCTTTTTTTCTGAGACAGGGTCTCACTCTTTTCCCCATGCTGGAGTGTGGTGGTGCTATCTCCGCTCACTGCAACCTCCAACTACCAGGTTCAAGCGATTCTCCTGCCTCAGCCTTCCAAGTAACTGGGATTACAGGTGCCTGCCACCTCACCTGGCTAATTTTTGTATTTTTGTATTTTCAGTAGAGGTGGGGTTTCACCACGTTGGCCTGGCTGGTCTCAAACTTCTGGCCTCAGTTAATCCACCCGCCTCAGCCTCCCAAAGTGCTGGGATCACAGGTGGGAGCCACCGTGCCCAACCAGGAAAGGATGGTTCTGGGGACAGATTAGAGATTAGATGAGGTCAGATATGGCCAGAGTAGGAACAGATTCTGTAGACTTGGTGGGGAAAAGTAAAGACTTCGGCTTTTAGTCTAGATTAAATAGGGAGACTTTGAAAGCTTTGGGGCACAGAAGTGTTTATTTGACTTAGATTTTAAAAGTGTCTGTTGAGATCACTTTGCTGATTTGAGAACAGACTGTGGAAGTACTGGGAGTGATAAATCACTTTTGACTATCACAATGACCCAAGCCAGAACTGATGGTAGTTTGGACTAGGGTAGCATCTTTGAGGGTAGGGAGAAGTGGGAGGATTCTTAAGTTAATTTGAAGGTAGAGCCCACAGGATTTGTTGAAGAATTGAATGTATGGCATGAGAGAAAAAGGAGTCAGGGACAGTGGTGAGTCATTTGACCTAGCAACCAGAAGACTAGAGAAGGGGAAGACTGAGAGGGGAGTGGGATGGGAAGGAGATATCAGGGGTTGGCTTTGGATGTGTCAAATTCAACATCCAATTAGATATGCAAGTGGAAATGTTGACTAGGCAGTTGCATGTATGAATCTTGCGAGTTCAGGGAGAAGTCCTAGGTGGAGATATAAATTTGGTAGTCATTTGGTAGATTTGAAGTAAACTTGGTAGCTAATGCACATAACCCATATTTAAAGTCAGGAAACTGAATAAGATCACAAAAAGCATGTGTGAGGCAGGAGGGGAGGGGAGAGTGAACGCTGCAGCATTTCAACATTCACAGTTCAGGGAGAAGAGGAGGAACCAGCCAGGGAAAGCAGCAGGCATAGCCAGTACGATCAGAGGATAACCAGGAAAATTTGGTGTCCCTGAAACCAAGCAAAAAAGTGTTTGTGGGAAAAGCGTGGTCAATTATTTTAAATGCCACAGAGAGATCAAGGAAGAAAAGACTAAAGGGTAATGTGCCTGCCTTCAGAGAGCACACACTTTGTTCTACTCTGCTGTGGTTTAAGGGCCTTCAGTTGTCCAGCTGTGCTAGCCTGAGTACACCTCTCCAATTCAAATAGAGAAGGTGCAAGCCCCTTTTGCAACAGATCTAAGCCATGTCATTCAGCATAGCTTTCTCTCAATAGTAAAGCTGATATTTTATCTCCATCTGCCCATCTCTTCAGTCTATTCCCAGTTCAGAGCTATGCAGAGAAGATGGGTATTAATTTACTGAGTCCCCTGAACCTTCAGTAATCATAAATATTCCTTAGGTTTATCTCTACTTAGTAGACGTGAATTTTTGTTCTCTTATATAGTATATTTGCCCAGTAGTATTATCTTATCTACTTCTTGCTCTATCTTTGAGAGATTCTCTCTAAGGCGACTTTCTTCTTCTCTAGCCAAGCTTTTAACATTTACTACGAGAGTCTTTGCAGATGTCCCTATGTAGGATTGGAGAGAGGCCCTAATCCATCCCTGTAGTGACTCTTTCTCCTCCTGGGAAGCAGATGGGATTAACAGACCATTTCTAATTATTGTTCTTAAACAAGGCACTGCAAGATTTATAAAGCTCTTCCCAAAAGCCAGGCTGCACATCTGACACAAAGAGGAAAACGTCGACTTTTTTTTTTTTTTTTTCCCCACAACTTTACCATGAAGAGTCCCTCTTTGCTGGCAAATTGTGCTTTGTATTTTTTCATGTTTCTAAGAGGACAGGCATACACTTGTCCTTCAGTGAACCAAATGAAGTAGAGGATAAGCTGCGATATCTCTGTAAGCCCACAGGATCTGCTTTGAACAAAGTAATATATTTGAAGCGAAAAGCAATCCTTCTTGAAATAGTCACTAGGTTGTGCCTGCAGACACATAATTGCAATGGGTCGGCAACCTGTCTTTTATCCACGTCCTGACGAACAAAGACTCACCACATGTGGGCCAAGGACCACCGGAAACTTCAAAGAGGCCTCTTCAGGCAGAGGACAGGAGCCACGAGGGTCATACCTGGTACTGTATGTTGAGGATAAAGGTGATAAGAAATTCTCTAATGGCCTCTGTGCCTCCATGTCTGAAATTTCTATCTCAAGATCAAAAAAAGCCAAGGTACAGCCTAGGTAAGAAAGGGCTCTCGTCCTAATTTTGGAAGAGCCTGAAAATGAAATCCAGGAGAATTTCTTAGACAGATGATATTGCATGGAGTTACCTTTCCATGAAATTAGACATTTCATTTTCATTCTTTCTTTTACCCTGGAGTTAAAGACTTGTTTGGTTTTTTTGGCTGTTTGTTTGTTTTGCCTTGTCAATAACTTGAAGATTTTTAAGTAGGATTCTTAGAGAGATTCACATGAAGCTGTTTTCTTATTACCATCACAAATACTTTATTTTCATCCTACCCACCACCACCTTCCACCTCAAAAATCTAAGATTTTATTCTTTTATTCAGGAGATTGTGCATAATGCTACTTATTTCAGTGAAAAAATACTTGTTTCTGTATTTCTTTTTATGCTTTGGCCTGAAAGTCATGAAACTGTTGTCTTATTCCAGAGATTTTATTTACATAAAGCTACTTTCTCCTTCAGTAATAGAGGTTCTGAGACAAATAGATTTCTCATAGAGAACTTTCACATAAGCCAAACTTGTTCTTTAAGACTACACATTTTTTTCTCAGCCGTAAAAACTTATAATTGAGTTTTCTTATTGAGAAAATCTGTATACATCTTTTCTCTTTCACCTTGAAACTCGGGCTAAAATATTAGACACTAAAGAATTGTATTGCCCTTTAGTTTTGTATTACATAATTCTTTCCAAGTAGAATAACAATTTAACTTTCAATCTATCTTCCGTTACATCATTACTCAGGTTTTAAAATATTCATCTCATTGGTGATCTATCATCTCTCGCAATTTCTGGTACTCAAAAAACTACATGTTCTTCATTTTTAATTTAAGTGAAGAAATGCAGGAGAAAATTTGGCAAACATTTAGTTTAAGATGGAATAAGAAACAAAAAAACTTCTTTACTCCTAAACACCATGTATTTGCCAGAGATTTTATTCACCTACCAACTTTAATTTCATGCCTTCTCAGTAAATCCAGAAGGACAATTTTAGAGTGAAGAGCAGTACAGCCCTCACACAAAAGGGGCCCTAATTCTGAGCCTTATGCCTCAGAGAATGCCACGCTATGGGGTGTCCTCCTTGAAATCTAAGTCCCCTCCAGTGGCTGCAATGCCAACTGAGGAAGCATACCCCTGCTATTCCCTGTTTCTCTCCTAGGGGAACCTGCCCCAACCACATGCTGGGGAATTTAGCTATACATTTGAAACCAAACTGTTTCTACTGATGAGGCTCTGCTAGAAACACTTCCCCAGGTCTTCCCCCAACCCTAGCATCTCCCCACCCCACATAGCCACCCCACCTCACCCCTACCCAGGTCCAATTTCAGCCCTGCTGCAGGGGATTGGTGGGTGTGTGTGGTTGTTTCTTTTAATAACATTTGATCTCAATGTTGGAAGGGATCTCAGAGGTCTGCAAATCTAATCCCCAGTGAGTAGCAATTGCTTCTTTAATCCTCAGTCATGTTATCTCTGCTGGGACATCCTCAGCTCCCCAGAACTCAGCACACAGCAGATAGCCGCTGTTGTAGGGCTTGGAGACTGCACCTGTGACTGCCTCCCAGGAGAACTGATGCTGTCTTCTGAAGACAGAGAGAGCAATGCTGAATCCCTGCTCCATACATCAACCCTGAAAATGCCTGAAATATTGATGCAGGGTTCTTCGGAAATTTTGCTTGAGGCTATTTCCTTCTTTTTATCAAAAATACAGCCTGGACAGCATGGCAAGACCCCATCTCCACAAAAGAAAAAAAATTAGCCAGCCATGGTGGCACGTGTCTGTGATCATAGCTACTCAGGAGGCTGAGGTGGGAGAATTGCTTGGGCTGGGAGGTTGAGGCTGCAGTGAGCTGTGATCACACCCCTGCACTCCAGCCTGAGCGACTCCAGCCTGAGCAAGACTCTGTCTCAAAACAAAAAAGAAATTTCCCCTTCCCTTTGCCTTAAGTACATGAAGTTTTATCATTTTACTGCAAAAGGTTTTCCTTTGTTGAGGCTAATATTCACTTCTGCAATCAAGCCTTACATTCCCTTGAGAGGTGTTTCTTTATGGAGTTAATTCCTCCTGCCTCTCACAAATGTTTTCTCTCTCACTGCATGGGCTTTAGGTCTTTAAAGACCTTAGATATGGACTCTAAAAGCTGAGAAAATTTCCATTTCCACTAGTACAGGCTTAAAGACCAAGAATGGCAATTTTCATTATTCTTCTGTAGCTATTTTGTCATGAAAAAAATGGCTATTTTTAGAGAAGTGAATGTACTGGAGGCTACTTCAACCTGTCTCATCACAGAACTCACTTCTTGTTTTTCTACATTGGTTGGCCTGAAAAACCTGAAGTTTGTTCTCATTTCTAAGAATGAAGCTATTTTCTTCATTACAAAGCCAACCTTAAATAACAGTAAACATTTTAAAGAAAGGGTTTTTGCATGAAGTTTTTCTGCCTGTCCCATATAATTGCGTTCAAATTCTCTTTTTAACCTTAATTTTAATCCTCCATCTCTGTTATCTCATTTGATAAATTGTTGAATATATTTTCCTCCACTCCCCAATCTTAAAGACCAGGCATTCAAGAGTTTATTTGCTTCCATTACAAATGTATTCCTTTTTACACCTTAGCCTTACAGATCTGTGAATTTCTTCTCTCTTTTAGTGAATGTGCAAAAAATACAAACTGGCAACATAGAAAAGAAGAGATACAACTGGGACCAATGACCAGATACTACTTTTTCAGATTACTTTTATAATGTTTTATTTTAAAAAGGATTAAAAAGATATGGTTCATTTTATTCTATTTTATTTTTATTGTTTTATTTTATTTTATTTTATTTTGTTTTGTTTTATTTCATTTTTGAGACAGGGTCTTGCTCTGTCACCCAAGCTGGAGTGCAGTGGTACAATCTTGGCTCACTGCAATCTCCACCTCCCAGGCCCAAGCCTCCCACCTCTACCTCCAGGGTAGCTGGGACCACAGACAGATTCATTTTAATTTTCTCTTTTTGTGTGTATTTTTCAATGAAATAAAATATAATTTATAAACATATGTGCAAAATCAATTTTAGCTATTTCAAATAAAGACATAGATTTAAATGTACTAATAATATCGAAACATACCCATCGTAAGTTTCAGATACATAGAGATGTAATTATCTCTCTACATATATCTGAAATACGTATGTATTCAATATATGCATGTGTATGTAAAAATGTTAATTTGTGTTTCTAAAGTCTGGAAAGATAAATACTAAACTGTCAAGGGCAGTTATCTCTGGGAGGCATGTTGCCTTGCATCCATGAAGGGAAGGTTCTGCTATCATAGGGGAACTTTCACTTTTGACTCCTTTTTCATCTGTATTGGTAGATAATAAACATATTTCTTGTAAAAATTGTTTAAAAGCCACCAGTACAAAAATAGAAAACAAAAAACAGAGTATACTAAGGACATAGTCAATTAAGAGAAATTATATAAAAATGTAGATATTAATTTCCATCAGAAAACTTTTCTAAGATCTATTTAAGTTTTATTAACTTCCAATTATGTCATTTAGTTTAACTTTATAAACTACCTCTCCTGTTTGTTTTAATGTTCATCGTATTTAATTTTGATTGTAGGTTTTTATGCTTGACTTTATAATATTAAAACTTTTTCTCTACATAACAGTAGTGAATTATACAAGATTAAGAGAAATAATCTGTGATGAACTTGGTATCTTTCCCCTTGTTTACCATAGGCTGGGGAAATGTAGCTTTTAAGGATGTACTATACATGTTTACCCAAGGTAAAATTTCAGAAAGGTTTTAGAGTTAAAGCGTGTCTTCACATAGAATACTTTTTGTTTCCTAGCAAGTAGTCAGTTCTTTATTTTCTCAGCCGGTACGCAATTTCCAGCTTTGTTGAATCCCTGTTTTCCCCAGGCTGAGTCTAATCAGAATCAATCTCCTTGGAATAGTTCCACAGGATATTTGAAAGAGATGATAAATCAGTTTCCTCATCTTGTTTCTCTTAAAAAAAATTCTTTCCCCTGTTTAATTTTTAAAATCTAATAGAATTTCGAGTTCCTGCAAAGATGGAAAACTGGCATGGGTTACCGGCTTCCTTCCCCAGAATCAAACAAGCAGAAGCTCAGAAGGAAGTATAGATTCCAGGAACTAATTACATCAACAGTAAGAAACCCTGGGAGATGGAAGTTCTGCACCTGAAGAGGGTGGGGGAAGAAGGGTTGACAATAGCCCAGGAGAGAAGACTGGCAGGGGACATAGGTTAGCGAGAACAAGATTGCATTTTCCTCTTGCACCTTTCCTGCTCTGCTTGCAGACAGTGATTGCCTACCTGTTCACCACGGAAATCAGTGAAACAGGAGTCCAGGGGCTAAAAACAGGCAACCCAAATCTCCTACATTTAGGAGTTAATAAAATCAGGGGAGAAATGACCAGCCTAGAGCATTTACTCTTCCATTCTTTCACCAAACTCCCCAGCTATTAACTTCCAAATTATATGTCTAGCCTGGACCTCACCCTTGAATTCTAGACTAGGGTATCCAAAACTGTCTATTTGTAGTTCTTCTTACATGTCTAATAGACATCTCAAGCAAAATATGTCCACTAAATTTCTGATATTTCTCCAAAAATTTTTTCCTTTTGCGGTTTTCCACATTGCAACAAGTGATAAATCTATCCTTCTAGTTAAGGACTCAGTTGCTTTCCAAATCTGCTTGCACCGTCTTCAATTTATATCTCAATAAGTTCACAAAAAGGAGAATTGTGAAGCTCTAGTAAGGAATACAATCTCTAAGTATCATTATGAAGTGAATTGCATGAAGTACGATTAAGTGAAAAAAAGCAAGGTGCAGATTAAGGTGTGTGGTAGTCTACCTTTTATCTAAGAAAGGAAGGAATGCAAATATATCTATCTATACATATATATAGATTTTTTTAATGGAAGAATAAGGGGCTAGGCACAGTGGCTCATACCTGTAATCCCAACACTTTGGGAAGACAAGGTGGGAGGATTGCTTGAGCCCAGGGGTTCAAGGTTACAGGGAGCTGTGATTATGCCACTGCACTCTATCCTGGGTGACAGAGCAAGACCCTGTCTCTACAAAAACAAACAAACAAAAAACTGGAAGAATAAATTAAACTCTAATGAAAAATGGAAGGAAAAAACAAGTTAGAGGGATTAGGGTTAGAAGTTAAACTTCTCTGAATATACTTTGTTTTAGAACTTTTGACTTACAAACCACATAAATGGTTTACATAATTTAAAAATAAAATTAAATAAAGGTGGGAAAATATCAGTTCCTAAAAATTGAAAACAAATACTAAGTTGATGGGATGGTTTAACTATTAACATATAGAGAATGTGATATCCAATTAATTCAATAACTTCAAAACATATTAATTTGACTGTACCCTCCTAATGGGATATGTTCTAAGGGGAAAAATAGAATCGCAAAGAAATCTTAAATTGTATTCAGGGTTCATATTGTTAATAACAATATTGATATGGTGAGTATCAAACTATCATACACACATATATGATAGGGTATAGAAAATAAGTAATTTTGTAATGATGTTTGAAACAATTATATATACAAATAGAACAGGTTAAACTGTGTTAAGTTAAAGCTGCCTCCTTGCATATTTTAAGTTTGACCCAAAGTGGACTGTAACCTAATTGGATATGTAAACAGACTGTAACCTATCACAAGTTGCCAACTGTTGAAACCATGTTCAAACATGGCAAACACTGAGCTGTAACCAACCCAATTGTTTCTGTACCTCACTTTTGTTTCCTGTCCACCACTTTCCTTTTTCTGTCCATAAATATTATCCAACCACGTGACAGCTCCACAGTTGCTCCAAACCTATTCTGGCTCCGGGAGATGGGAACGCTCCCCGATTTGTGAATCCCTCTTTGCTCAATTGTGTCTAAAGTTTTTCTCTTAACAAGCAAATAAGTAATTATGTTAATTAGAAAGAGTAAAGAAGTGCAAATACAAAATCAAAGAAGGTAGGTAAAGAAAAACTGTAATATTTTATTTGAATGGGAAATATGAGTACTAACTCATGAGGTATTTCTCTTTTCCATAAACAAAAACATATTTCTAGCTCTGTCCAGGAAACAGGTCTTCATACATTGACCAACCCAATAGCAACGAGGACCTCTAGTGCCAGATCGTGATCTCTGAAGGGCTCCTTGGGAAAATGGATGATTTCGTGTCTCGAGCAGGAATGAGCCTAGAAGACCTTGTCACGCTAGAAAACAAGGAAGCTACTAAAGTCTGCTGGATTCAGGTTAAAAGGTCACAGGAACCAATTTGAAGGCGCTCACAATAGCCAAAGATGGGACATTATCAAAAAGAGTAATGATTACAATAGAGAGACTTAAATATGTTAAAATCCATAAGTTCATAATGATACCTTTTTAAAAGTCTCATTGATCATCTTTAAAAGATAAAAAAGAACCAAATACTTTTTTCCAAAAATGGAAATGTGAGAGTTATATCCCATGGGACAATCCTCAGCCAGCAATGTACAGGAGTCAGTGATAAATATTCCCTTCTTCCCCTTCAAGTAGATGATTCTTAAATGTGCTGCACATGACTTCCCAGAGGGTCCCTAACAAGGATTAATCTCCAGTTCTCTACAGTGCCATCCACTCAGTAAGGTGCTCTTAAGTTATCTTTCCCTCCTTTCCTGCTTCATTCTTCCCTTATTCTTCTTTGAAGTATTATTTTCCAAAATAATGACCATTGCACAAGCCTTGTCTCAGGCTCAGCACTTTGAAGAAACCTAGGCTAAACAGTTGGTACTAGAAGTGGCTCTGCATAATGGAATACTAGTCTGTCTTGAAAACAAAACAAAGAAATCCTGTCCTTTTCAATAACATGGATGAATCTGAATGACATTTTGTTAAATGAAATAAGCCAGATCCAGAAAGAGAAGTACCACATGAACTCACTTAGATGTGAAATCGAAAAAAATCAAACTCATTGAAGCAGAGAGTAGAATGGTGAGGGGTAGGGAGGTCTTTAAGGAGGATGTCAGTCAAAAGATATAAAATTTCAGTTTCATAGGAGGAATAAGTTTAAGAGATCTATCATAGAATATAACGACATTAGATGGTGATTGTGAAACATGGTTATAGTTATAACAATGTGTGATGTACTTGAAAATTGCCAGGAGTAGATTTTATGTGTTCTTGCCACAAAAAGTAAGTATGTGAGATAAAACATATGCTAATTCAGCTGTTCCACAATATATACATATTTCAAAAATTATGTAGCATGTCATAAATATATGCAACTTTTATTTGTCAATTTAAGAACAGTTAAATAAAGAAGTAGCTCTAGAAAGCAGACCCTCAGATTGAGATGCTGAGACTGGGTCACTTACTGGTCAGCCTTAAAAAGCACCAAGTAGGATAAGCAGGAAAGAGATAATTATAAAAACTATGAATTTGGTTGACTTTTGTTCACGGCTTTAGAGGTCTTGAAGAAAAAGGGGAAAAAACCATAGATGGGCGCAGGTTAAGCTGACAACTCAAGACATACCGTGAAAGTGAGAAAGCTTCCACGGTAGTGTTTGAAGAGGTTCTTATCCTTTGTAGCCACAGGGCAGATGCTATTCAAAAGCAAGCCCAGAATTGAATTGCCAGGCTAGCAGAGCTCCAAGAATACTGAATGATAGCCTCAGTAGATCTCTTCTGTCAAGGTCAAAGATCTGGTATGATAATCGTGAGAATCAGAGACTAAGATGAGGATATTTGGTTGCATGAACCTGACCACCTTGAACCAAATATCCTCATCTTAGTCTCTGATTCTCACAATTATCATACCAGATCTGTGACCTTGACAGAAGAGACCTGCTGAGATTTTTTTTCACCAACCTGAAGGATTAAGGTTCTTCCCCCTTGTTAAAAGAGAAGAGCCGCCATTCAATAGGAGACCTTGCAGAGGGCTCATGTGAAGCAGGTGCTTCACAAAATGGTGCTTGTCCTTCTCAAGATCTAACTCTATCTTCCCTAACTACCTCCAAACCAGTGACAGGAACAAGGCGCAGCACAACTCAAGTGAAGATTCTTCCTCCTGAAGCATATTATATACACACAGAACAAGTTTAAAGACCTGGTTAACATATACTAATAGGAGTGCTTATGGGAGTGGAGCTTAAGGATGTTAGACTGGGGAGGGCAGAATATAAGGTGAGCTAAAGGAGCAGATAATGATATGGGAGCACTCTTTCATGACTCATGACTTGAAACTTAATGTCCTGATAAGGACACTTGTAGTCAGTCCTAAAGTGTTGTTGGGACGACTCCTCGAGGCTTGGATACAGTGTCAATCTCTCATAAGATAGAAATGCTGGAACTGCCTCAACAGAGTGTTGAGAAAGGTGTCAACAAGTTAGAAAGGTATACATATTAAAATCCTTTGCGATGTGAATCAGAGAACCTAACACCTGACTAGGTCCCCCAGGAAGGCCAAAGTAATAACCAGTACAGGAAGTAATAACAGTGGTAGTGAGGCGCCAGCGTCTTTTGAGGTCAGCCATAACTGTCCCTTAGTACATCTGTGTATCTTATGTCGTAGTACATTTGAGAGCAAGAGATTTTGCAATGGAATTGGGCTATTATCAATGGGGATGATAAGATTCAAGAATAGCAGAGACCAGATGGTGGCATCTAATCTTAAAAGTCAGGAGGAACATAATTACTGTGATACAGACCAAAGCTAGAGTGACAGTCAAGGTTTCTTGACCTACTAGTATCTGTGGCAATGGCCAATAAGAGCAATACAGAAGGGCAACCAATTGGACTACTACTTGGTTTATATAACCACACAAAAATTGAAAGCTAGTGAACAAAAGGCTGATGCCAGTCACCAAATGGGTAATTGCAATCCTATATTTCAGATCTCAGGCCAGTTCTCAGAACTAAAGCCTACTGATTGCAGAGGAAGTCTAACCTCCTTGATAAAGAATCCTGCAATGCCACTGCAAATACATACAATAAGCATGCCCCCATTCCCTCCCTAAAGGGACCTGCAGCCTTTTTCCAGATATACTAGGGAAAAGGGAAACACCCAGATTTTTGAGAGCCATTAGACATACAGTCTTAGCTGATACTTCTGCCAGGGGGTCTGAAATGCCAGCGTAGTCCCCAGGTTAGAGTAGGAGCTTATGAAAGCCAGGAGATATGTGGAGTCCCTGACCCAGTCTATTTCACAGTGGGTACATGGGCTACATAAACCTACCAATGGTGGTCAGGCCCCTGAGTGCATAACTGGGATGGTTATAATTAAAAACTGGAAAAGCCCTCAGATTTCTTTCTTGACCTA
The DNA here is from genome assembly GCF_000951045.1 of Mandrillus leucophaeus. Taxonomy (NCBI): domain Eukaryota; kingdom Metazoa; phylum Chordata; class Mammalia; order Primates; family Cercopithecidae; genus Mandrillus; species Mandrillus leucophaeus. The sequence continues at coordinate 683,524 of NW_012104599.1, forward strand.
TTGTATTAGAGTTATTACGGTAAAAATGACCAAGTGGAAGCCTCTAAGCTCACCTATGTCTTCTCTTCCAGCCATGATGGTATATCAGAAGGAAAGCCACATCTTGAAAAGAATTACAGAAATTAGTGCCACCTTTAACGAAGGAAAGGAGGCAGGGATAGTGGTCTCCATCACATTCCAATTTAATTTGCTTTTCTGGCCCTGAAAGAAATAAAAAGAAAAAAAATTAACTGCCTGCTGGACTACTAATTTAAACCTATAAAAACTGAACAACGTTGTAGTCCCATACACAGCTGCCATCCCATTGTCACTGCAACCCAGATACATTGCAATATGGCACCTTAACTGAAATAGACAACACAACCCTGTATTGCTTGGTCTACATTATGGAGTTGGCAAGGGCATTCTTTTCAATCCTCAGCAAGAAAGAGGGCCAAATGTTTTTCAGGTTTTTGCTTTTAATGTGAGATGAGCAGCAATACTCCTTTACTGTTTTGCCCCAGGGCTCTGTTAACTATCCTACTCTTTGGTATATTTCACCATGGAGCAGCACTTTCGCCTGACCCAGAACTCAAAGAGGTCCATCAAGAGCTGAAGGAGTCTCCAGTCCGTACCTCCAAGACGACAAAGAAAAGAAGGAACAATGGTTGTGCCAAAATGGGCCACAGCCACATGCAGCTTATTTGCTGCACAAACTGTGCCCAATGTGTGCCCAAGGAAAAGGCCATTAAGAAATTCATCATTTGAAACACAGTGGAGGCTGCAACAGTCAGGGACGTTCCTGAAATGAACATCTTCGATGCCTATGTGCTTCCCAAGCTGTATGTGAAGCTGCATTACTGTGTGAGTTATCCAGTTCACAACAAATTAGTCAGGAATTGACCTCATGAAGCCCGTAAGGACCGAACACCCCCAACCAGATTTAGACCTGCGGATGCTGCCGCACGACCCCCACCAAAACCCGCGTAAGGAGCTGAGTTCTTAAAGGCTGAAGACAGACTATTCTCTGGAGAAAAATAAACTGGGAATTATACTTTAAAAAAAAAATGAGCTGAAGGAGCTGCAGATCCATGCCAAGAAGGTAAATCAGCAGATCAGTGATAATGTGTCTGGGTTGCAATGGCAATTGATGCCCTACACTGTCCTTTAGAGCATTAAAAGTGACTGCTTCTTCATCTCCACCCTTAAAAGCTTGCACAAATTTCTTCTGTGGCCAGCTCCAACCTGGAACCACACAAGGAAGGAAATTCTGAGAATTATTTGACTTTAGCTAGGTTAAAACACCATACAACCATGACGTCAACTTTCTTGGGTACAGTGAAAATTATCTCAGACAGTAGTTTTCAAATTTTATTGTGCAAAAGATTCACCAGACATTCTGATTGTCTGTTGCTGTATAATAATCCTCCTTCACATGAATGCCATAAAACAGCCATTTTATTACACCTAAGGATTCCATGGGTCAAGAATTCCAACAGAGCGCAGTGAGGATGGCATGTTTCTGCTTCACAATGTCTGGGGGATGCCACTGGAAAGGTTTAAGCAGTTGGGGATCTCTCAAATGTCTACGGATGAAGTCTTCTTCACTGACATGTCTGGTACCTGGGCTAGGATGACTCGAATGCTGAGCTTAACTGGGATTATCAACCAAGCTTTTCCATGTGGCCTCTCCCTGTGGCTTAGGCTTTCTCAGCATGGCAGCCTTCTTACATGATGGCTCAGGGCTCCAAGGGCAAGTGTACCGGCAAACAATGCAGTAGCTGCACGGACTCTCTGACTTAACTCAAAAGTCATGCTGCGTCATTTCTGCCACCTTCTATTAGTTATATGAGTGAGTGGCTGAGGCTAGTCCAGATTCAAGGGGAAATGGAGGTAGACCCTACCTCTCAATGGAAAGAACATCAAAGAATTTGAGGTCATCTATCACACTGAAACCTTCAAAATGCAGATTCCATCTTTTCAATTAGATAACGGTGGTGTAAAAGCAGAATTTCTCTATTGCCTCTTAGAAAATTATCCAAAAATAGCAAGGAGAAGGAGAAACGCAAACACAAACATAATACATGGTAAAATTAGGAAACAGTTAAAACCTTGAACCTCAAAGTATGCAAAAGAATGCCAAAAGTGGAGAAGATTAAGCAGGGAGTCAAAAACATTCAGAGAGGGAGCAATCACTCAGGATTGTACATCTCAGAAAGAAGTGGCAAAGACATTTTGCCAAGGTTAAGGGCATGTACTGAAGTACAAAATCAAAATCACTGGTTTGCACCAATGGGAACTGGGATGCACAGGTTGATTTTAAAAAATTATGTAGGTTTAAAAGAAGAATCCCTTGATGCAGGCATATTCACTTCCTCCACATTCTCTTCCTCTTCTCCTCCTTCTCATCATCTGTCCATGGGGTATTAAGAAAACTGAACAGATTTTATCTGGTTGGGTGCAGGGAAGGCTAAATAAACTCCCATATTGAGATAAATAAATTCTCATACTGAGAATTGTTTCTTAAAAGTTCCCTAGCTTGAAACACATTCTTGCCCCTTCTCCACGTTGACTTACCATGAATCGCTGATACAGTAAACACTGTATTTACTTAAAACTAAGTATTCAAGGGCTGGGCACAGTGGCTTAGGTCTATAATCCTAGCACTTTGGGAGGCCAAGGTGGGTGGATCACTTAAGATCAGGAGTTTGAGACCAGCTTGGCTAACATGGTGAAACCCCATCTCTACTAAAAACATAACAATTAGCCAGGCACGATGGTGCATGCCTGTAATTCCAGCTACTTGGGAGGCTGAGGCATGAGAATCACTTGAACCCAGGAGGCAGAGGTTGCAGTGAGCCAAGATCACACCACTGCACTCCAACCTGGGTAACAGAGCGAGATTCAGTCTCGGGAAAAAAAACAAAAAAAAAACAAAAAAACTAAGTATTCAAAATAGAACCAACACAGGAGCTGTCCAGAAATACAAGAGGAAAAAAAAAACACCGAGAAAAGGAACAGAAAATAAATGGGTCAAAAAACACCAGAAAAATATCCCTATAAAGCAGATGAAAATTTTGGCCAAATATTTTGTCATGAATTATAAAAATTTAATGAAACAATTACCACTGTAGAACAAAACTAAAAAGCAGAAATACAAAAACTCAAGAGAGCTCAGAAAGAAGCAGAAATAAAAATATCAGAGAAACGAAAAAAATGAGGGAAAGAATAGACTGCAGAAACTGAAAAAGAAGGCAGGAATGAGAAAAACAAGCAAAGCTGAACAAACGTGGAAATAATAGAGTAAAATGTGAATGTTATGAAGCTCTACAGTGTATAAATGATATAATCAGCACAAATTGAGTGGCGACCAAGAGGGAAGATAGAAAGCAGTAAGTAATTTGATTTATTCATCATTTAGAGTCAGAAGTAAAAACTATAACTTAAAAATAATGAATTAATAATAAAACTATAGTACATTTACTAGTTCAAAGGTAAACATTAGGAAGTGAGTAATGTGGCTAAAATCTAGCTGTAGAAGAGTCTTATATTTTGAATTGTGTTCCTGCAAAAAAGGTGTTGAAATCCTAACCCTCAGAGCCTGTGAATGTAGCCTGATTTAGAAATAGGGTCTTTCCAGATGATTATGCTAAGATGAGGTTATGAGCGTAGGCCCTAATCCAGTGTGACTGCCCCCTTATAAAAAAAAAGTGGAAATTTGAACTCAGAGACAGCCACATACAGAGTGAAGACAATGTGAAGACACAAAGAGAATGCCATCTGCAAGCCAAGGAATACTTGAGACCACTAGAAGCTAGGAGAGTGACATGGAACAGGTCCTTCCCTCCCAGCCCTCAAGAGAAACTAACCCTGCTGACACTTTGATCTTGAACTTCTAGCCTCCAGAACTGTGGGATAATAATTTCTGTTGCTTAAACCACCCACATCTTCGTACTTTGTTATAGCACCCCTTCCAAACTAACACCAGGAGGGAGGTGGAAGAACAAAGATGTTAATTTTATTGCTGCTCATTGTAGGAAATTAATTGGCCTTATCTCAAGAAATGCAGGTGAATAGGGTGTTATAAATAACACAGTTATAAAGGAAACCATTTGTATAAAAATACAAATGCTTTAGTATTTGCACAGGAAACACACAAAAGAAGAGGTTATAAATTGTGAAAATAGAAAATATAACTTGAAATGTTATGACAAAAACCAAACATTTGTCTTGGAATTAATGTGAAATAGCTAAATACACTGTTTTTAAATTTTGCAAATTGGATGGCAAAGCAAAACTCTGTTTTGGGCACACCTAAAAGAGATTTTCTATTGTCTATTGCTTTGTTCCTTTAAAAACAAATCTTTAGTGCCGAGGTAGGGGCTGAGTCAAGAGGAGTATGATACCCCTGAAGGTAACTCCAGTACTATATTACCTTTGAATACACATTCTCATCCATCACAAATAAATTTGGAAGCTTCTTTGGTAAAGATCATATGCATATGGATGCATCTCTGCACAAGAAAAGTGTGATTTCAGATGTAGAGTGCATTTTAGGGTATATAGGCAGAGGTGGAATTCTTTGTCCATAGTCAAATATGTGTGCTCAAAATTCAAAAAAGTTAAAAATAAAAGGATAGCAAGAGTGTGTCTGAAAAGTCTAACTATAAAAAAGCTGGGGATATGATCTTAATATCAGAGATAAGAGCAAAAAGCAATTACAAGATTTTTAAAGCACTTTATAATGATAAAGGGTGTAATGCATGATAAAGATATGAGTTACATATATCTGTGCACCAAATCACATAGCATCAAAAACTCATAAAAGCAAACCTTTAGGTGATACAGGGAGAAGTAGGCAGTATGGGACTCCTTAACCTCTTTTTCCACCAATGAGAGATAAAGTAGATTATTCAGTCCCCCACACATTTATCTCTAAAACCCTCCAGACTTGCTTAAGATTACAACCTAAAGAGAGTATCTGTACTACAGGTGAAATGGTATAGTGTATTTGAAGATAGACTTAGATTAGTCAAAAATTCATACTGAAACTAAGCAAAATACTTTAAAACATTTTAAGAAATATAATTGATAAACTAAGTGAGCAGATAAAATGAAATCATATAAAATGCTCAATTGAAACCAGGGAAGGCAGAAAGCCTCTGGCAATAAATAGAAAATAGTTGCGAATAGTTGATATTCATCCAACTATATCAGTAAATACACCAATTAAGAGACAGAGGCTGAGCACAGCAGCTTACACCTGTAATTCCAGCACTTTGGGAGGGCAAAGTAGGCAGATTGCCTGAGCCCAGGAGTTCAAGACCACCTGGGCAACATAGCAAAATCCCATCTCTGCAAAAAATAAACAAAATTAGCCAGTCATGGTGGCATGTGTCTGTAGTCTCAGCTTACTCAGGAGGCTGAGGAGAGAGGATCACTGTAGCCCAGGAGATTAAGGCTGCAGTGAGCCATGATCATGCCACTGCACTCCAGCCTGGGTGACACAGAAAGACCCTGTCTTGAAAGAAAGAAAGAAAGAAAAAGAAAGACAGACAGACAGAAAGAAAGAAAGAAAGAAAGAAAGAAAGAAAGAAAGAAAGAAAGAAAGAAAGAAAGAAAGAAAGAAAGAGCAGACACTGTCAGAGTGGATAAGGAAAGCAAGATTATATATTATCTACAAGAAAACCGTTCTTATTATAAAGACAGATTAAAAATAAAGGAATGGAAAAAGAAAGAAAGAAAGGAAAGAAAGAGAAAGAGAGAAGGAAGGAAGGAAGGAAGGAAGGAAGGAAGGAAGGAAGGAAGGAAGGAAGGAAGAAAGAAGAGAAGGAAAAGAAAAAGGAAGGAAGGAAAGGAAGGAAGGAAGAAAGAAAGAGAAAGAAAGAAAGAAAGAAAGAAAGAAAGAAAGAAAGAAAGAAAGA
>NW_012104599.1:689501-705410 GCF_000951045.1 Mandrillus leucophaeus
AAAGAAAGAAAGAAAGAAAGAAAGAAAGAAAGAGAAAGAAAGAAAGAAAGAAAGAAAGAAAGAAAGAAAGAAAGAAAGAAAGAAAGAAAGAAAGAAAGAAAGAAAAGAAGGAAGGAAGGAAGGAAATAGAGATGGATAAATCGTTCTAACACTAATCAAAAGAATACTGGAGGAGCCATATTAATTTCAGACAAACGGACTTCAGAGTGAGGAAATTTTTCTGTGATTGAGAAGCACTCTGTAATGATAAAGGGGTCAATTCTCCAAGAAGACGTAACAATCCTAAATGTGCCAAAGTTCAAGCTGAATGGAGAAACAGACAAATCCACTATTTATAGTTGGAAACTTCAACAACTTTCTGTTAGTAATTGATAAATCAAGCAGGCAGCAAATCAGTAAGGATATAGTTGACCTGAGCAGCACTATCAGTCACTTGATCTAATTAACATTATAGATTATTCCACTCGACAACAGCAGAATACACATTATTCTTAAGCCCACACAGGACATTCATCAAGATAAACCACATTCTGGGCCATAAGACACACCTTAGCAAATTTAGAAGAATAGAAATCATACAAAGGAATTTATCACACCACAATGAGATTAAACTAGAAATCAATAACAGAAAGATAGCTAGGAAATCCCTCTAATATTTAGAAATTAAACAACACACTTCTTAGTAACAGATGGGTCAAAGAATAAGGCTCAAAGAATAAGGCTTTAAAAGGTATATTTTGACTATTTTAAAGCACTTTCTTACAGTCATTAATCAGAAAATACTATGAGCTGGGCTCGGTGGCTCACACCTGTTATCCCTGCACTTTGGGAGGCTGAAGTGGGTGGATCTCCCAAGGTCAAGAGTTCGAGACTAGCCTGGCCAACATGGTGAAACTCCGTCTCTACTAAAAATGCAAAAAATTAGTCGAGTAGTAGCACACGCCCATAGTCCCAGCTACTCAGGAGGCTGAGACAGGAGAATCGCTTGAACCCAGGAGACAAAGGCTGCAGTGAGCCAAGATCGCATCACTGCACTCCAGCCTGGGTGAGACAGAGCGAGACTCTATCCCAAAAAAAAAGAAAGAAAATATTATTACGAATACCCATAATTGCACGTTAAATTGGTAATTTTGTCATGTATTTTATAGATTTAAAATAAAATGCTTTCCAAATAGACATCCTCCCAGTAGGAATTACTATCTGAACTCTTCGCTGGAATTCTCTCTCGCCTTTCCCTGCTAACCTAAAACCTGTTCCACTTTCTTGGTTCGCAAGCTCCGTTGTTTCCACAACTTCAGCCTCACATTGCTCTCTGCGTTTTCTCTAAGCACAGGTAGTCAGCAAATATGTCAGTTTTTAGGTTATAGAGGCTCAACAACTTATCTTTTATGGGAAGTTTATAATATTTTGAACTAAATAAAAATGGAAATACAATTTATCAAAATCTGTGAGGTACAGCAAAAACAGTGATTAAAGGGAAATTTAGTGCATGTATTAGAAAAACAGAAAGATGTAAAGCCAATAACCTAAGCTTCCACCTAAGAAACTAGAGCAAGAAAGACAATTTAATCCTAACACAGGAACAGAAGGAATAAAAATTAGAACAGAAATCAATGAAGTTGAGCACAGAAAAACAATAGAAGGAATCAACAAAACCAAAGACTGGTTCTTTGGAAAGAACAATAAAATTGATAAACCTTTACCCAAACTAACCAAGAAAAAAAGAGGAGACACAGATTACCAATGTCAGAAATGAAAGAAGGGTTATCACTACTGATCACATAGATATTAAAAGGAGAAAAGAAGAATACTATAAACAACTCTATGCCAACAAATTTGATAATTTAGATGAAATGGACCAGTTCCTTGAAAGACACAAACTACCAAAATTCACACAAGGATCAATAATCTGAATAGCTTTATTTCTATCAAATAAATGGAATCGATAATTAATAGCCTTCCAAGAAAGAAATTTGAAGGCCCAGATGTTTTCACTGGTGAGTTTGCCAACCTATACAAAAAATAATTTAGCAATATCTGTCAAAATTTTAAATGTACATATCCTTTGGACCAGGAAAATTTTCTTCAGGTATATTTATACATGTGGGATATGATACATGTCAGAGGTTATTCATTGCAATATTGTTCCTATTATCAAAAGACTGAAAACAATGTGAACCTCCATTGATAGGCTCCTTGTTAAGTATTTATGGCACATCCATACATGAAAATCCATTCAGCTGGGAAAAACGTAAATCATTCCTCATATACCACTATGGTATGATTTCCAAAATATATTGGCACATGACAACAAAGGAACAATTTACAGAAACCATAAGTATAGTACATTATCATTTGTGTAATAAGAAAGTAGAAAGAAAAATATATGCATGTATTTGCATGTCTATGCACAAAAAAACTCTGGAAAAATATTTATGAAAGTAATGTAACAATGCATACTTTTAGGCTGGGCGCGGTGGCTTACACCTGTAATCCCAGCACTTTGGGAGGCTGGGGCAGGTGGTTTCTTAAGGTCAGGAGTTTGAGAACAGCCTAGCCAACATGGTGAAACCCCGTCTCTACTGAAAATACAAAAATTAGCTGGGTATGGTGGCATGCGCCTGTAATCCCAGCTACTTGGGAGGTTAAGACTCAAAAATCACTTGAACCTGGGAGGCAGAGGTTGCAGCGAGCCAACATCGTGCCACTGCACTCCAGGCCTGGGTGAAAGAGTGTGACCCTGCCTTTTTAAAAAAAAAAAAAAAAGCAACAATGCATACTTCTAAGAAAGGGAAAAGGGTAGCTGAGAAACAGAGTCTAGGAGAAAAATTCTTTATCTCATATCCTTTAGTATATTTTGAATTTTTGAAATGTATATTTTACTTAAAAAAATGAAAAATTTTAAAAGTTAACAGTTTCCCTGCTGCCCCCTCTCAGAGATTCTGATTTGGGGCCAAGGAATCCGCATAATTAACAGGCTCTCCAAGTGATACAGCAGATGCAAGGAGCACACTGAGAAACACTGACCCACATCATAGGTCGACATGTGAGAGCAATATAAGAGAAGTATCACAAAGAATTGAGAATTTAGGAGGTAAAAAAGAAAATGTAAGGATGAAGAGAGCCAAAGACAACATCCAGGTGCTGATCCCAATAGAGTGGGAAACTTACAACATTGTACTAAGTAAAGATGGAAGGGGAATTTTCCAAAATAAAGGACAATACACCCATATGGATGTCATTGGAGACTGGCTCCTTTTACTGTTCTAGATACAATTTTAATGTGGATTATGTCATCAAAAAGAAATAGCTGACATTAGGCTGGGTGTGGTGGCTCACGTCTGTAACCCCAGCACTTTGGGAGGCTGAAGTGGGTGGATCACCTGAGGTGAGGAGTTCCAGACCAGCCTGGACAAATGACGAAATCCTCTCTCTACTAAAAATACAAAAATTAGCCAGGGGTGGTCATGAGCACCTATAATCCCAGCTACTCAGGAGGTTGAGGCAGGAGAATTGCTTGAACCTGGGGGACGGAAGTTGCAGTGAGCCGAGATTGAGCCACTTCACTCCAGCCTGGGTGAAAGAGCAAAACTCTGGCTCAAAAAAAAAAAAAAGGAAAGAAATCGCTGACATTACAATTGTTTCGGACATGTCAACGAAGTTCCTCTCCTCTGATTCCTCTTTTTCTCTAAAAGTGCTGATTATGATCAACCTCTAAGTTTCAAATAAGCATATCTTATACTGTTTTCCTCTTTGTGCTTTCTCTCTTTCTCCTCCCCACCTCTTTCAAACATATCTCCCTTTTTTTTTGAGACAGTCTCGCTTCGTCGCCCAGGCTGGAGTGCAGTGGCCGGATCTCAGCTCACTGCAAGCTCCGCCTCCCGGGTTTACGCCATTCTCCTGCCTCAGCCTCCCGAGTAGCTGGGACTACAGGCGCCCGCCACCTCGCCCGGCTAGTTTTTTGTATTTTTTCGTAGAGACGGGGTTTCACCGTGTTAGCCAGGATGGTCTCGATCTCCTGACCTCGTGATCCGCCTGTCTCGGCTTCCCAAAGTGCTGGGATTACAGGCTTGAGCCACAGCGCCCGGCCAACATATCTCCCTTCTTAAAAAGTTACACCTGTAGTAGGATGGAATGATAGACACTAATGCACACACAGTCTCTCCAATAACTGTGTTCATGCTGCTGACCTTCCTCCTAGAGTCTTCTCCTATCCCACAACAACCCACCCCATCCCATCCCATTCATTCAACAAGTGTGTATTGAGAGCTTATGTTTCTGGCAAAATTTTAGGTACTGAAGATGGAGTTGTGATCTAGAAGATGTCTCCTCTTAAGGCATGTACAATTTAGTGGGAAGAAAAAGACAAAAAGGAAAAGAAGCATAAAAATGAATTAATTAGGCCGGGCATGGTGGCTCACGCCTATAATCCCAGCACTTTGGGAGGCTGAGGCGGGTGGATCACGAGGTCAGGAGATCGAGACCATCCTGGCTAACACGATGAAACCCAGTCTCTACTAAAAATGCAAAAAATTAGCCGGGCGTGGCAGTAGGCGCCTGTAGTCCCAGCTACTTGGGAGGCTGAGGCAGGAGAATGGCATGAACCTGGGAGGTGGAGCTTGCAGTGAGCCGAGATCGCGCCACTGCACCCCAGCCTGGGTGACAGAGCGAGACTCCATCTCAAAAAAAAAAAAAAAAAAAAATGAATTAGTTATTTTCAGATAATGATAAGCGCTCTAGGGAGAGGGGACATTTTAGGTTGGGGAGTCGAGGAAGCTCTCTTAGAAAAGGGGATTGGAGACCTGAATGATGAAAAGAAGTCATTCAAGTCAATTTCTGGGAGAAGAAATTCTAAGCAAAGAAACAGTGAATACCTACATCCTGATCTAGAACATACTTGTATTCTTAAGGAATACCAAGGAGACCAATGTGGCTACAGTATAGGAAACTAGGAGAAGGATACTAACATATTAGGTTAAAGAAGTAGGCTGTGTGTGTGTGTGTGTGCGCGCGTGTGTGTGTGTCACAGTTTATCTCTATACCATTTGATAGTAGGTTGCATATATCATGTCTCCCTATCCCCTTAATACCCCTGTGTGTATTTCTTAAGAACAAGGATATTCTTTTATACAACCACAATATAGTTATCCATGTCAGGAACTTTAATATTGATATGATACTTTTGTCTAATCTACAGTCTGTATTCTAATTTAATCAATTTAATTCTACTAACGTTCTTTAGAGTATTTTTTCCTGGCACAGGGTCCAGCCCATAATCACAGATGACATTCAGTTGTCGTGTCTCTCTAGTCTCCCTTAATTTGAATCAATTCTTCAGCCTTTTCTTGTCTTTTAAGACATTGACATTTTTAAAGAATGTAGATTAGTAATTTTATGGTATTGAAATAGTTGCTTCAATTTGGATTTTTCATCATTCTTCTCCTTTTTTAGGTTAAGATTCACTTTTAGAGCACTTACTATGTGCCAGGCCCTGTTCTAAGTGCTTAGAAATTATTCATCCTCATAACAAGCCTCTGAGGTACATATTATCATTATTGCCATTTTTCAGATGAGAACCCTGAGGCACAGAGAGAGTAAATAATTTGCCCAAGGTCACCTGCTTGTAAGCAGGGGTTTGAACTGAGACAGCCTGGTTCTGGGGCCCACGCCTGTAAACTTCTTCCTTCTCAGTCAACTCCAGCCACACTGGCCTCCTTGCTTTCCTCAACATGCCAGGTACTCTCCCATCTCAGGGCCTTTGCACGTGCATTTCCCACTGACTTGAAAACTTCTTCCCTGGCTATCTTCTCAGTGATGCCCTCACTTTTTGGGAAGTCTCTCTTGAAATGTCACCACCCTATCTAAAGTGGCACACACTGACATACGTCGGCCTCAACAAACACCACCTGACCTATTATATATTTATGAATGTGTTTATTTGCTGCCTATCTCCCACACCAAACTGTAAACTCCAGTAAAGCAGGGATTTTTGTCGGTTTTGTTCATTGCTACAGTTTAGAACCCCATAGACTACCTGGGAACTGGGTAGGTAATAAATAAACAGTGGTGAATAAGTTTAACACAAATCAGTAAATTTAAATCTATAAATTGTTTATACAATTAAACAAATCAGACATCCAGAAATGTTGAACATTAAAGAAGGTGACTTTTCATTTTATAATTTAGAAAGAAAGATGAAAGGAAACAATTTCTTAGTGAGTAAATATTGCTGGTACCCTGTGTTCCGATGGGAGACAGAAGAAAAAGCACACCACTGTGGGCCAGGAGTGGCCCCACCCTGAAGAGGGGAGCATGTCCACAGTCAGACACCTTGGGAGGAGCCCTGTCCTGGATGAGAAATGCTGGTAGAAGCACAAGCAACAAAAGAAAAATAGACAAATGGGATTATATCAAACTAAAAAACTTCCGCAGGGCAAAAAACAGAGTGAAGAGACAGCCTACAAAACAGGGGAAAATACGTGCAAACTATACATATGATAAGGGGTTAATACCAAAAAATGTATGAAGAACTCAAATAACTCAATAGCTATACAACAAATAATCTTATTTTTAAAATATGACCGGGCACAGTCTCTCATGCCTAAAATTCCCGCACTTTGGGAGGCCAAGGTGGGCAGATCACTTGAGACCAGGAGTTCAAGATCAGCCTGGCCAACACGGTGAAACCCCGTCTCTACTAAAAATACAAAAAACATTAGCCGGGCCTGGTGGCGGGCACCTGTAGTCCCAGCTACTGGAGATGCTGAGGCAGAAGAATGGCATGAACATGGGAGGCAGAGCTTGCAGTAAGCCGAGATCGTGCCGCTGCACTCCAGCCTGGGCGACAGAGCGACACTCCGTCTCAAACAAACAAACAAACAAAAATTTGCCAGGCATGATGGCACATGCCTGTAATCCCAGTTACTCAAGTGGCTGAGGCAGGAAAATCACTTGAACCCGGGAGGTGGAGGTTGCAGTGAGCCAAGATTGTGCCACTGCACTCCAGCCTGGGTGACACAGCAAGACTCTGTCTCAAAAAATAAAAAATAAATAAATAATTTTAAAAATTTTTAAAGGTGGGCCAGGCCTGGTGGCTCACGCCTGTAATCCCAGCATTTTGGGAGGCCAAAGCAGGCAGAACACCTGAGGTCAAGAGTTCGAGGCCAGCCTGGCCAACATGGTGAAACCCTGTCTCTACTAAAAATACAAAAATTAGCCGGGCATGGTGGTGTGCCATTGTAATTCCAGATACTCAGGAGGCTGAGGCAGGAGAATCACTTGAACCCAGGAGGCAGAAGTTGCAGTGAGCTGAGATCATACCACTGCACTTCAGCCTGGGCAACAGAGCGAGACTCCATCCCAAAAAAAAGAAAAAAATAGACAAAGGACCTGGCTAGACATTTCTCAAAAGAAGGTGCAAATGGCCAACAGGTATATGAAAAAGGCTCAACATCACTGATCATCAGAGCAATGCAAATTTAAACCACAGTGAGATGTCACCTCCTACCTCATAGAAAGGTTATTATCAAAAAGACAAAAGACAATGAGTGTTGGCAAGGATGTGGAGAAAGGAACCCTTGCACACTGCTTTCGGGAATGTAAATTAGTACAGCCACTAAATTCCATCCTCTGTGTGTTTGGAAAACAGTATGGAGGTTCCTCATGGAATTGCAATTAGAACTACCATGTGATCCAACAATCCCACTTCTGGGTATATATTCAAACAAAATGAAATCAGTATGTTGAAGAGATATCTGCACGTCCATGTTCATTGCAGCACTATTCACAGTACTTGAATCAATCAAGCCAAGCTATTGGCTTTGCTTAATGAACAGTACTTCAAGTAAGTAGCCAAGATATGAAATCAGCCTAAGTGTTCATCAGCAGATGAACGGATAAAGAAAATGCAGTATATACACACAATGGAATATTATTAAGCCATAAAAAAGTAAGAAAATCCTGTCATTTGCAACAACAGGGATGAAACTGGAGGCTACTATGTCACGTGAAATAAACCAGGCCCAGAAAAATAAATGCTGCATGATCTCACTGATGTGGGTGCTATAAAACTTGATCTCATAGAAGTAGAGAGTAGAACGGTGGTTAGCAGGGGCTGGGGCAGCTGGGAGGGGTAGGTATTGGGGTCATGTTTAGTGATACAAAATTTCAGTTAGATAGAAAGGAGAAGTTCAAGAGATCTATTGTACAACATGGACGCTATAGTTATAACAAAATATTCTTGAAAACTGCTAAAAGAGTTGATTTAAGCTTTCTCACCACAAAAATGATAACTATGAGGGAATGCATACATTAAGTAGCTAGATTTAGTCATCCACAATGTGTATATACTTCAAAACATCATGCTGTACATGATAAATATATACAATTTTGAATGTCACTTAAAAATAAAATATAGGAATGCAAAAATTTAAAAAGCTGACTGGGGGCCGGGCGCGGTGGCTCATGCCTGTAATCCCAGCACTTTGGGAGGCTGAGGCGGGCAGATCATGAGGTCCGGAGATCAAGACCATCCTGGCCAACGTGGTGAAACCCCATCTCTACTAAAATATAAAAAAATTAGCCGGGCATGGTGGTGGGCGCCTGTAATCTCAGCTACTCAGGGGGCTGAGGAGGGAAGTCGCTTGAACCCGGGAGGTGGAGGTTGCAGTGAGCCAAGATTGCGCCACTGCACTCCAGCCTGGGTGACAGAGCCAGACTCCATCTCAAAAAAAAAAAAAACTGACTGGGAAGGCAGTTCTTGTGCAGACTGCACAAAGGAGAGAGGGGGTAATGAGGAGGAGATACCCCCTCTCTATGAGCCTTATACTCTTGGGCCAGGACTTAGAAGAGTCTCGGGTGCACCAGAAAATACTACTGCCAAACTGGGGCAGAAACACTAATTATTTAGCCACCCTATGTAAAAATCTTAATGGAATAGATCCTCGTTACCTTGAGAATAAATTCCGGCCTACTTAGTTTTACATGCAACTGTGTCCTATTGCCTTATTGCCAAATATTATTTGATTTGCCCATGTCCTGCCTATAGGGAAAGAATGGTGGTAACTGTTCTCTCCTGCTTCCTGTTCCATCATTCCCATAACCTATTTCACAGAGAAAATGAAAGCCTTCTGACAGGAGCTCCCACAACTTGCCACCTCCAACCTCCAAAAGTACATAGGCAGACACCCACCTTTTCCTCCCTCTCTCCTCTTATGATGGGAGATACATCTAACCACCCATGTTCTTATTCATACCTGGTTTTTTGTTTGTTTGTTTTTTGGTTTTTTTGTTTTTTGTTTTTTGAGACAGAATCTCACTCTGTTGCCCAGGCTGGAGTACAGTGATGCAATCTCGGCTCACTGCAACCTCTGCTTCCTGGGTTTAAGCAATTATCGTGCCTCACCCTGGGATTACAGGAATGAGCCACCAGACCGGGCTAATTTTTGTATTTTCAGTACAGATGGGGTTTTGCCATGTTGGGCAGGCTGGTCTTGAACTGCCGACCTCAGGTAATCCGCCTGCCTAGGCCTCCCAAAGTGCTGGGATTACAGGCATGAGCCACCGTGACTGGCCTCTAAAATATTTTTATTTCTTTCAGAAATATGCTATCTGTCATATGATGCTATACAAGGTTAGGATTTGGTATCTCATCATTACAAAGAGTCTGTTTTTTCAGCCTTAAGACTTAATGTTAATGCTGGTCAGTTGTGCCTGAATTCCAACAGGAGGTGAGTATAATGAGGCATGATGGGAACCCCACTTCCCATCATGGACTGAACTAGTTTTTCAGGTTTCTTTGTAATTCCCTTGGCGGAGATAAGTCCATCCAGTCAAGTGGGAGGCTTAGAATTTTTCTTTCAGTTTATACACTTTCAACAGTATTCAATCATAATACCTAATAAATTGCAAAGGAAAATGTCTCACAGCATACCAAATTCTTCGGATAAAGAAAGACACCAAATAGCTGGGCACGGTGGCTCATGCCTGTAATCCCAGCACTTTGGGAGGCCGGGGCGGGCAGAACACCTGAGGTCAGGAGTTCGAGCCCAGCCTGGCCAACATGGTGAACTCCTGTCTCTACTAAAAATACAAAAATTAGCTGGGTGTGGTGGCGTGCGCCTGTAATCCCAGCTACTTCGGAGGCTGAGGCAGAAGAATCGCTTGAACCTAGGAGGCAGAGGTTGCAGTGAGCTGAGATCGTGCCATTGCACTCCAGGCTGGGAGACAGAGCAAGATTCCATCTAAAAAACAAAGCAAGACACCAAATAATCTGGACTCTAAAATGATGCTTCCCCACAATGCTCTTAAAGCAGCAATGTTCAGCTCTTGGTAGCAGAACAAACTTGACCGTGGGTGTCAGGAGAATCTAGTCCTTAACAGTGTACACAGTGCTTTTTATTGCCTGGACTCCTTTAATCCTCCCGACAGCACTGTGAGCTGGCATTATTACCCCAGTGTCGCAGATGTAGAAAGTGAGTTCTGAGACCAGGTGCAGTGGCTCACGCCTATAATCCCAGCACTGTGGGAGGCCGAGGTGGGAAGATCACTTGAGCCCAGGAGTTTGAGACCAACCTGGGCAACATAGCGAGACCCTGTCTCTAAATTTAAAAAAAGAAAGAAAGAGAGTTCTGCAGAGGTTAGGAAATTTGCAGAAGAAATATTCGTTACACTGGTAGGACAGTGCCAGATTGGAATCCAGATCTTTTTTGACCTGTTGTTTTCTGATTTCCAAATGTTTTTGCTACTTGACCATACTGAGTAATAGAGCCCATTGCACTGTATATAGTTGAGTAACTAAAATAGATGACTAGATCTAATGTCAAGAATTTTTTAAATCATTCCACACTTATTGAGCAACCTCTGAGTGTGGCTAGTGATGGAAATGCTAAAGAAAAATAGATCTTGCCTTTTAAAAGATTAGTTTGTTATAAAGGAGGTACGGTTGTGAGCAGACAAAAATACTCAGAGACCCTTACAAGGCAACCTAAGAATCTCTGATGAATTCCAAGCTGCATGATATTTCACATTTTAATGTCTCTGGATGCATTTAAAATCAGTTGAATGTCATAGTTTACTTAGCAGCATTTGTTTTCTTTCTTGGTGGCACATAAAATAACAGGGCCTCTCTTACAATCAATAGCATCTTAGAGTCAAGGAACTATGAAATAATTAAATGGCAATATACTTTATAGCAATGAACAAATATTTGTCAAAGGGCAAACCTTTTTTGTCTGGAGTTAATAAAGTTAATATCTTTTACCACAAAGTTAGAGGTCAACAGTATCACTATTATTGATTGCCACTACCTGGCTCCGGCTCAACTTCCCCTTGCTCAGGATGAAAGCACAGCAGGCAGTCCCTCAGCTCTGGTTTAGGGCATCTGCCACAAATTAGTCTGACAATTAGGTTAACAATTTCAAATGACAATGCAACCAATGAGTAAAAAATGCATAAAGAATCCTCATAAAGGCCAGGCAGGTTGGCTTAATTTAACCACTTTAGAAGGCCGATGGAGGAGGATCAATTGAGATAGGAGTTTGAGCTCCTATGGTACCCATGTTGGTAACTATGTTACCAGGAGAGGTAACATAGTGAGATTCCCTTCTCTGCAAAAATATATTAAAAATTCGCTGGCAGTAGTGTTGCACACCTGTAGTCCCAGGTATTCGGGAGGCTGAGGTGGCAGGATCGCTTGAGTCCAGGAGTTCTAGGCTGCAAAGAGCTATGATCGCACCACCGCTCCCCAGCTTGGGCAACAGAACAAGATCCTCTCTCAAAAAAAGAAAAATAGTCTGGGCAAAGTGGCTCATACCTGTAATCCCAGTACTTTGACAGGCCAAGGCAGATGAATTGCTTGAGCCTAGGAGTTTGAGACCAGCCTGGACAACATGGAGAAACCTTGTCTCTATAAAAAATAGAAAAATTAGGTGTGCACCTGCAGTCCCAGCTACTCCGGAGGCTAAGGTGGGAGGATCACTTGAGCCAGGGAGTTCGAAGCTGCAGTGAACCAAGATCGTGCCACTGCACTCCAGCCTGGGCAACAGAGTGAGATCCTGTATCAAAAAAGAAAAGAGAGGACGGGTGCAATGGCTCACGCCTGTAATCCCAGCACTTTGGGAGGCCGAGGCAGGCAGATCACGAGGTCAGGAGATTGAGACCATCCTGGCTAACACAGTGAAACCCTGTCTCTACCAAAAATACAAAAAATTAGCCGGGTGTGATGGCAGGCGCCTGTAGTCCCAGCTACTTGGGAGGCTGAGGCTGGAGAATGGCATGAACCCGGGAGGCGGAGCTTGCAGTGAGCAGAGATCACGCCACTGCACTCTAGCCTGGGCGACAGAGCGAGACTCCATCTCAAAAAAAAAAAAGAAAGAAAAGAGAAAGAATCCTCATGTAGGCAGAATATTAGAACAAATGAGACGACAAGAGAGGTCAAACAGAAGGACCACACAGTGTTCATGGACACAGTGTTTGAGGGACACTTTCAAAGAAGTCAGTTTCAAGGAGTGAGTCCAAGGGGGAAGCTGAACATTCAGAGAGTATTTGGAAAGCAGTGCCATATGTAGATGTAGATACAGATCGGAAAAGCCAGAGTGACAGAGTACAAAGCATTATGGATGCTGACACCACAGACATGAGTTCAAATCCTCACCAAGCCACACGTTAGTTGTTGCCTGGGAAAGTTACTTAATTATTTTGAGCATCAATTTCCTCCTTTTTATTATTTTTAATTTTTTCATCTACAAATAGACTTTATTTGATGTAATATGATAAAACATTTTCAAGTTTGACAATATGTATCTGACCATAAATAATCACTTAATTATGAATATAAGTATATACGGTCACATTAGCAAATCTGCAGTTCAGGAATGTGTACAAGCTTTGTCTGAAAGGACAGTGCCTTCTTCCCATTTCAGGAAAGGCAGCCCTTCCCCATGTGTGGTAAGAAGCAATGTCAATGAGAGTTGGAAGAAGTCCATAATCCGTGTCGAAATTCCACTTTATCCTGAGAGGGCAGCTTGCTTTATTGTAGAAAAATAATATTCTCTTTCAGTTATCTCTTATCAAATAAAGGATTGCATTCATTTTTCCCCTTGTAGGTACAGGTACTCTTCTTTTCTCATCTACTTTCTGTCTCCTTAGCTCATACTTATTACACAGTTGGTTTAAAATATATATATATATCTGCAGAGAGACCTTTTCTGTTCCCTTACCTGCCCTTCATGTCTGCCATTTGTTGCTGGGTAGGGGTGGGAGTCAGGGGACAGAATTGCTTTGGCACACAATTGATTTAAGATACAGAGAACAGGCTAGGCACAGTGGCTCACACCTGTAATCTCAGCACTTTGGGAGGCCAAGACAGGTAGATCATCTGAGGTCAGGAGTTCAAGACCAGCCCGGCCAACATGGTGAAATCCCTCTCTACTAAAAATACAAAAATTAGCCAGGTGTGGTGGCAGGTGCCTGTAATCTCAGCTACTTGGGAGGCAGAGGCAGGAGAATTACTTAAACCCAGGAGGTGGAGGTTGCAGTGAGCCGAGATCGCACCACTGCACTCCAGCCTGGGAGACAGGGTGGGTGAGACACTGCCTCAAAATAAAAAATAAAAATAAATACAGAGAACAAAGTATCTAGAAGGAACAGACTGGTGTTCTGGAGCATTTCCCAAGAGTGGTTCAGGTGACTTCCGCTTCACACAATTTGGTTTAATACAATGCTGCTCAACAAGAATGAACATGTTTATGTCCCCATCTCCAGAAGCATCACAACCTTTCATGGACAACCCATTATTCCCACACTTTCTCTATATAACTTACAGTTATGGACCATCCTGTGGGATGGTCCATGGCCCCACTGCACCCTTGTGAAACATGAGAGTCAAAAACATGCCAATAATCATGTTAATGACAATACAGTTGGGTACCACTCGCACTTCACTGAGATAAAAATCCTCATGGAAGGCATCCCCCTCACGTCTCAGGACCCTTCAGAGCACAAGAAAAAGCTTTGCTCTGATTGTATGCTGCTCTCCATCCTGAGACCTGTTCCTGAGCTACACCATAACAATAAGGGAGTTAACAAAGAAGTATATTAGTGGGGAAGTTACAGGGACCCTGCAGAAAAGCCAAACTGTTTGACAGAAGCTTGAAACAAACACTGTTCTGGGAAATCATTTGTATTAGCTGATGACTGGGTTCTGTTTTCTAACATGGACATGCAACATATTCAATACTATGCTTACCACGGTTTGCTTGGTAAACCCTTCTGTCACACAACAAAATACATTCTGTCTCATGAATGATTCCCGAATATTCACCACAAGACCTAGACTCCGAAGCATGGGAAGTGTGCATTGGAACTTTCTTCCACTTGCATGGATTTGGACATGTGCTAAGAACCTGAAACTGCTTCCTTTCTGGAACTCAACTCTGTCAATGTGCTTACTGCTGAGATGATCTGCTATCTTAAACTGAGAACACAAAATAACAGTGATCCACGGATTAAAGGAGAGGTCACCATCTCCCTCATAAGATATTTTGTACATCAGGTCACCCTGTTTGTCACGTTTTAGCCATCCTAAGAAAGGACAGAAGCCACATTCCATTCTGCAGTCTTGGCAAATGACTTTCTTCTGTTTCCACCTCTATTTTGCCTTGTTTATTTCATCTCCATTATCCCGCTTTCAGTCACAAATCATGACTTTTTTCCTACAGTAGTCAGAGTTTTGTAGGACAAACTCAGGTCTCTCTGGCCTCTCAGCAAGCTTCAGGGCTTCATGCATGCCTGCAGCAGAGAGTGTCCGGTTGATTTTCTGGTACTGGCACTGGAGCCGGCTGTGATAGGTGGTCCTCAGGTCCCGGTTGAAGAAGTCATACATAAAAGGGTTAAAGAGAGAGTTTGCATAGCCCAGCCATGGAAATATCCTCTCCGTTAACAGTGGGATGCAGCTGCAGGCAGTGTCACAGAGGAAGGGTCTGGCTGTCAAGAGGAGGAAAAAGGGGAGCCAGCACACGGTGAAGGCCCGGACGATGATCCCCAGGGTAGTCGCCGCTTTCTGTTCCGGCTTAAAGATGGAGATATTTTCCCTTTCATGCCTGAGGAGTCTCGACGGGTTTACACACCCTTCCACCTCCTTCTGGAACTTCACTGTGCCATTCGGGGTGAGTGCTGCTGTCTGGCTTCACTCGAGGGAAGCCGGGGAACCTGTGTTAGGCCGCGCTTTTCCTGAAGGCCTTGTAAATCTGGTAGTACATGAAAAGCATGACGGACATGAAGATTAGGATGCCACTGCGGTGGAGTAAATCGTGTAACCAAAGTCTTGACTGACCAAGCACACCTTATCATCATTTACATTCTGAGCCCAACCAAAGAGTGGGAGGTAAAGTCACAGAGGCGGAGAGAAGGCAGACAGAAAGAATCATCTTCGCCATGCATTTCCCATTCTGCCTCATAGGGTACATGAGAGGCCTCCTGATCCCAAGGTACCTGTCGGTGCTGATCACGTACAGGGTCAAGATCCAGGCCGTGCAGCATATGACATTCATGGAGAAGACGACGTTACAGAAAAAGTGTCCAAAGATCCACTTGCCCCGGATGAGGTCGGTGACACTGATGAAGGGCAGGACCGCCACGGCCACCGAAAGGTTGGCCAGCGCCATGGACACGATCAGGTAGTTGGAAGGCTGGTGGAGCTTCTTGACGAAGCGCACGGAGATACCACCAGGCAGTTGCCCGCGATCGTCAGCAGCTAGATGAGCGTCAGGACTGAGGCGATGACAACTTTCTCGGCCCTTTCTTGATTTGCTCCCCGCGGCCGGAGGCATTGTCGGGGGTGCGTCCCAGGTGGGCGCCAGGCTGGCCGTCACCTCGGGGACCCCGCTCAGCAGATGCGGCGTACCGGAGCCC
>NW_012104599.1:706055-722819 GCF_000951045.1 Mandrillus leucophaeus
GCAGGCGGCTCCACAGCCCGCTGCAGCCGCGCGGCTCGAAGCAATGGAGGATCAGGCAGCGGCAGAAGTTTCCGTTTCCTCCTTTTTAAATGGCTCCAAAATATTTCTTGTCGGTGGTGTGTGGAGTAGAGATATATTTGTAAAATACTTGACAGAAAGCAGGCACTCAACCCAGTAAATAGTGACAAAATTGGTGAGAAGATTTTTTAATAGGCATGAACGAGAAAAGTCATGCTTAGAAAAGTCACCTGGAAACTGTGATTTAGAGAGATGGTGGGAAAGAGTGGCAGCAGGAAAGTGGGTTGGATGCTCTTTCAATGGTCTAGAAGAGGTCATGGGGCGGGGGTTGAGGGACGGCTACCAAGACAGGGAGCCTGGCCGCCGCTGTACCAGCGGGATCGAGCCTTCGGTAGAGGACCGAAGAAGCGTGAGCAACCCGGGACTCGGAGATTGGAGCCCAGGCACCTGAGAGAGGACGCGGCGGTGGACCGGCCTAGGGAGGATGTTCCCCACCACCGCTGCCTAAAGCCACTCCAGGCGAGAATTGCTTTCCAGAGCCCCAGCGGATAGGTTAGACTCAGAATAAGAGGAGGGGTCGGCGGAGGGGTACCGGCTGAGGCCTGCTGCTGGGTTCCCTCCCCAGACACCCGCGGAAAGCCCGAAAGGAGGCGGAGCACGGCCCAGCGGCTCGCCACGCCGGGCCCAGCCCTCGCTTCGCTGCCTCGCGTCCTCACCTCACTGCCCTGCCGCCCTGGTGCTCTGCCGCCCTGCTGCCCGCGCTTTGCATCACTGGCCCGCCCTCTCTCCGCCCCCTCGCTTCGCCTCGCCGCCCCGCCCTCCCTCTCCGCCTCTTCGCCTCGCCGTCCCGCCCCCTTGCCTCGCCGCCCTGCTGAATTGTCGCCCCGCCCTCTACCACGCCCTCTGGCCCCTGCCTCTAGCCCCGCCTCTCGCCTCGCCGCCCGGCCGCCCCGCCGCCCTGCCGCCCTGCAGCCGGTGGTCGCTGCCAGTGGTGCTCCATCGCCCCCGCCACCTCACGTCCTCCCGTGCGTCGGGAGCGTCTCGGCTACACCATGTTGGGCATGATCAAGAACTCGCTGTTCGGAAGCGTAGAGACGTGGCCTTGGCAGGTCCTAAGCAAAGGGGACAAGGTAGGCCCTCAGGGCTGCCGAGGACCTGAAGGATTGCTGCGTCCCACCCCCACCCTCTTCGGGACTGTAGCGGGTGCTGAGGGGCAGGTGGGGCAGGAATGTGCTATCGAAGGTTCGTTCTGGTGTCTGTCACGAGTGCGGCTCTCCACCGCCCAGCACTTGGACTGGGAAGAAAAGGAGTGAGAGGTCCCCTGCAGCCGGTAGTGGGAAGAGCGGGGTAGACAGGAGAGATTGATACAAGGAGAGA
This sequence comes from Mandrillus leucophaeus, assembly GCF_000951045.1. NCBI lineage: Eukaryota > Metazoa > Chordata > Mammalia > Primates > Cercopithecidae > Mandrillus > Mandrillus leucophaeus. The sequence continues at coordinate 707,451 of NW_012104599.1, forward strand.
ATCCAAACCTGGGGAATTGGGCACTGCCTGTTGAATGCGTTCTTTCGTTTAAATATTCCAAACATTCCGAACAGTTTGATTTGTTGAGAGACACTCGGTTGCAGAAATGAGTGTGGCAAGAAACTCCCAAGTACTAGAGTACTGAGGACAGTAGCCCCCTTTATCCCCGGTTTCAGTTACCCGTGGTCAGCTGCTGTCCATAACTATTAAATGGAAAATTCCAGAAATACAAAAGTCCTGAGTTTTAAGTTTCCGGCCATTCTGCATAGCAGGATGAAATCTTGATTCCTGGGACCGGAATGCCCCTTTGTTCAAGGTCAGCCTCCTATCTCTAGTACCCGCCCTTAGTCACTTAGTAGCTAGTGTGGTGATCGGATCGACCGTGGCGGTATTCAAGTAACCCTTATTTTACTTAGTAATGGCCCCAAAGTGCAAACTTAGCAATGCTGGCATATTGTTATAACTGCTGTATTTTATTATTGTTGTTCATCTCTCACTGTACCTAATTGATAGGTTAAACATTATCATAGGTATGTATGTATAGGAAAAAACATAGTAGATACAGGGTTTAGTTCTGTCCACAGTTTCAGGTATCCACTGGGGGGTTTAGAAGGTATCTGCTGTAGATAAGGGGGACTACTGTATAAAAGAACAAGACCTGTGCAGAATAGAAATAAATGCGCTAGGCAGGGAGCACAGGGGTGGTCAATTCTGCCGGGGGGCTATGATGGGGCCTTCAGTGGAGTGTCCTGAGCTGGGCCTTAGGGATGTGTAGGAGTGCACACAACAGAGAAGAGCATGCACAAAGGCCCAGAGCTGTACCACTGCTTTTGGCCAAACAGATCCGCTGGAGTTGGGTACCTAGAATACAGAATGAGTGAGGAGAGCATAACTGCTGTCTTCCCCCAAATTTATATCAGTGCTAACATGGGCTAACTGGACTGCACCCCTGAAAACAAGGAGAGTGCTGCTAGATTATAATCTCCTGGTAGACAGGTAGTTTGAACAGTGCAGCTGTATACAGAGCTCCTAATACGATGCCTCATTTGTGAAAGGACTGTATTGCCTGGGGGCCAAGTTCTGATACCTAGTACAATGATCTTCATATCACGAAAGTCCTCAATTAGACTCTAATCTGAACTCTTTGAGCAACCAAAGACCTTTCACCTGTTCTTATCTCTGTTTCCCCAACTCTATGTAGAATGAACAGTTTAGCCCTGATCAGAGGTCCCACATTTGAATACCTGCAGCAGCCAGGCAGGTAATGGAAATGGATGGCCCTAGCTGTTTTAGGCTATAAGGCATGGTGGGGACTGAGGCAAATCAGAGAGTGAACTCAGGTCCCCATCTATAGAGGGCAGTTCCAGCCACTTGTTGCTATGCAGTGATACGATATGAAACATTGTTGCCAAATTCTTAAGGAAAACCATGTATCCAAATTCTTATGCGAAATCACCCAATTTAAAATTAATTCAACAAAAACTATTTTTTGAGTGCTATGTGCCAGGCACTCTTCTAGGCAACAGGATAAAAGAGTAAAACCAGCAAAAATCTCTGCCCCCATGGAACTTATGTTTTATTGGCTAATGAACAAATAAAATGTATCATGGATCAGATAGTGATCGGTGCTGTGAAGAAAAGCAAGCAGGGAAGGGGAGTGAGGAATAGGGAGTGTTAGGAGTGAGGCTTTGGTTTTGAGTAGGGCAACTAACATAGTTGTGCATAGGCTGGACACAAAGGCAATAAGGATGCCGGTTATTAATATCAGTCCTGCTCTGAACATCCAGAGAACCCACCCAAGCCAACACAGAGCTGTCTATCCACCTCCCTGGGCAATGAAAAAGGCACCTGGTAAGGTCTGCAGCATCACTGGCCTCCCCATCAGGTAGTTGCCCTACTCAAAACCACAGCCTTTCTCCTAACAGCCCTGATGAAGGTTCGTGTGGTTCTAACACTTTAAGAATCCACGTGTTCTTGCTTTTTGTCATGGAATGGGACTCACTTTGTCTTTTTGGGTTGATGATGATGGCCCACACAGGCGGAGAGTCTGGACTGGTTCGTAGCCTGTGCCCTCAGATTCCTTCCTCACCCGTTCCCTGCCCTGCTATCTCCCTGTGGAGTGGAAGCTGACCCATTTAGCCTATATGCCAGGCCAAATGTCAGCTGGCGCCCAGCTACGTTTGCTCAGTGGGAGTCACTACTGGGAGATAAGAGGGGAGAAACCAGAGTATTTCTTCTCCTTCTCCACCCCATCAGAGCCGTACTACTAGGACCTTCTCTGTGGCTTCGGCTTCGGCTACACAGGCCACCATGGTTCTAGCTCCTACCCAGTAACCTAGGTATCTGAACTTAGGTAACAGGTAATCCTCCCTCTATGTCTCCTAGGGTGCTTACTAACCTCTAGGTTGCCTGTCTGTTCCCTGCTGGCATCTCAGTCCCTCTGTTATCTATGTAACCAATTCCTTGCATTGAGGTGCCTCTGCTCTAAATACTGTGGTAGTTTCTGTTTCCTGTTTGATTCGTACTGATGCAACGTCACCTGCCGTTAATTTGGGGCCTCTAGGATAAGGAGAACTCCCTAATAAGCATCTTCTCTCAGCGTTTGATGGGAATATGGGGCCATATGGGATATTGGTACCAGGTTGAAGCAAATCATTTAACCCAAATGAACTTCAGTTTCTGCAGCTGTAAAATGGGTATAAAAATATATTTTCCATCTATTTCCAGAGTTACTATAAATATTAATTTCTTTAAAACCATGAAGACATTTTGTAAAGTAGTAGACACATTCTACAAATATAGTAATAGCATTATATCAGTGCTCATCTCAGCTTCATTCTTTCTAGCTGTGTGGTCACAGGCCAACTTAGCCCCTCTGAAGCTAATTGTGGGAGAAAATAATAGTTCATATCTTAATAGATTATTTTGAAGTCAAATGAGATAACCAATTGTGAAATTGTTCAATACTAGTACTTGGTTGGAGATGGAAATGGTTAACTTCCCCCTAGTTTTACAGTAAAGTGTGGATAAGTTACTCAATATCCCCTGTGAGCCCTTGAATTCCTCAACTCTAAGATGAGAATAACAATGCCAATGGGAAATTAATTAATTATGCATAGATACTTGTAAATCTTTTTTTTTTTTTTTTTTTTTGAGACCGAGTCTCGCTCTGTCACCCAGGCTGGAGTGCAGTGGCCGGATCTCAGCTCACTGCAAGCTCCACCTCCCGGGTTTAAGCCGTTCTCCTGCCTCAGCCTCCCGAGTAGCTGGGACTACAGGCGCCAGCCACCTCACCCGGCTAGTTTTTTGTATTTTTTAGTAGAGACTAGGTTTCACCCTGTTAGCCAGGATGGTCTCGATCTCCTGACCTCAGGATCCGCCCGTCTCTACTAATCCCAAAGTGCTGGGATTACAGGCTTGAGCCACAGCACCCAGCCTGTAAATCTTTTTTTTTAAATATACAAACTTAAGGGTATTATTTTTGAAGAGAACCTCTCCCTGAAATTATCTTTTATCCTGGAAACAGCCTGGGTCAGAAACCATTGTCCACTCTCCTGGGCAAATGATGGCATACCATGTTCCCCATATAGCATGGGCTTCAGGCTCACCAGATGTTCAGGACTGATTCCAAGTACTTGGCAGGAAGGCCAGTACTGCTGCAGACCTTATCAGGTGCCTTCTTAACTGCTCAAGGAGGGAGAAGGATAGACAGCTCTCTGTGTTAGATTGGGTGGGCCTTTGGATGCTCAGAGCAGGACTGATATTAGTAACTGACATCCTTATCAGATTTGTGTCTGGCCTATGCACACAGGTTAGGACCTGATAGCCTGACTTTGAGTCCTGGCTCCACTATTCACCCAGTGCAGTCTGGGCATGTTACTTAACCTCTTGTTCCCCAGTTTCATCTGAAAATGAAGATTAAAGCACTAACTTTTTTACAGGGTTATTGGAGAAATTGAATGAATGAATCCATGTAAAGCATTTAAAATAACACCAGACAAATAGAAAGTACTCTGTCAGGTTAATTATTATGATCAGTATTTTCTTGTAATGAGAAAGCAGGCTTCCAACATTAGCATGTATACCGACTACGTGAAGTGGCAAGAACTGACCTTTCAAAGGACTTGCAAATCCCATAGCCAGAGGCATTCTTGTTAGACCTTTGTCTGGGACTTGAACTTGACCAAGGTTCCCATTGAATGTTGAAAATTGATTTTTGTAGCCACAGGCCAAAATCTCTATCTAGGAACTGATTGGGAGCGTAGACTAATGGAGATGGGGTGAAGGAGGGCTGTTATTGTGTTCCATGTCACAAGCAAATGCACTGAAGATGTTAAATTTTAAGAATCAAGACTGTGTTAACTTAGCTGCCTTATTCTCTACAGCAGTAGAGAATTCTAGTTAAATAAATTTAAATAGAGCTCCCTGGAGAACTAGAATAGTTTTACAATTCCATCTCAAGCCTGAATTTTCACAGTGGTCCCGTGGTTCAAATGAGTGGTTATGGATACAGATGCTATGAAAACAAGTGGTCCCTGCACTAGAACTGGTTTAATACATTGTGGCCCAGCTTTTCTCCAGGAGATCCTATTAGACGAGGTCCTCATCTCTCTGCCCACCTATTTTGGCTCTTGTATTCCTTGTCATTAGAGTAAAACTAGGTTTTACTCTGCATCTCTCCTTTCTCACAAATATTTGTAGAGTGGCTACAATATGCAAGACGTGGTACATCTAGGTACAGAGAGATAGAACGGTGAACAAGAGAAACAGGCCTGACCCTGTGGGGCTTATGGGTGGGAGTTTAACACATCATTTAATTCTAATGACAAGAAGGATTGTGTTATGAAAGTACAGGGTGGGTAAGAACATCACAGGGAACCTATTTTAAGTCAGGATCCTCTCTGAGGAAATAACTTTTAGGTTGGAGCCTGTTAGATGAATAGGGAGGTACCAGGCAAAGGCAGGAGGAGAATGCTCCAGGGAGAGGGAGCAGACACAGAGGCCCTGGTGTGGAAATGACCGTGGCATCAAAGGAAACAGCAGAAAGCTGCAGAACAGGTGCTGTGAGTGTGGCTGGCAAAGTGGGTACAAGCTCAGTGGTGCCTGCATCATCAAGGGCAGGTTAAGAACTTGGTGAATGAATGCCTTTAGGCAGGGGATTAATTAACACAGATTGGTGTAGAGTGCCCTATATATGCTCTCTGGACAATCTCAACCTCATTCACTGCTCTAGTCTCCCCTTATGTTGATGACTCCCAGATTTACACCTCTATGCCAGTCCCTTGCTGAGTTCCAGAGCTGTATGTGCAACGGCCCAATGGACAGTTTGCTCATCTGTATCAGGAGGAGGTGAACTGATGGACACACAAGACCCCTTCCAGCTCTAGAGTTATCTGACATTAGGGGTTCCTAGAAAGGAGAGATCACTCAGGAGAAGGAAGTGGTCCTTAAGAAGTCCTTAAGGTCCTTAAGGCTTTAAGAAGCCTTAAAGGATGATAGGTGTATCATGGGCGACTTGGCTCTCCGAGTCGAGCTGGAGTCCTTTCTTGGCAGCCTTTCTTTCCTTGCTGTGGACTTTCTACCTGGAGAACAGGCCGAGAACCCGGGGGACTCATGCCATTTTATAGATCCCTTTTCTGCTGCAGAGACCTTCCATTCAAGACCCAGACATACTTGCAAAATCCTATGTTTTGTAACATAGGATTTTGGTCACAAATGTCAGTTGAACGAATGTAGGGTAGATGAACTGGCTTGCTATCAGATCACCATCGCTGGACTAATGGTTACAAAATCCAACTCCCACGACAGCGTCTGAGTTCTTCTGAGATCTGGACCCTGCCAGAACACCTTTTTTGTGTCCTGCTGGACGGTCTTTGCTCCAGCCACAACTATTTGTACTATTTGTACCCACAGCCATCATACTGTTCTTGACCTCTCCTCATTTACTCCTGGGGTACCCACTGCCTGGAATCTCCTCCCCCAAATGATCAGAGCATTTACCGCCTTGTGCAATAATTTGTGTAATTCTCCTCACCACCCCCCTGAGTATCCCTATCATATTCATCTCCAAATCTGTAGCACCTGGCAAAGGTTTTCGATAACGTTTATTCCATGAATCAATGAAGTCATGACTGGACGTCCAGTTGGGTGATCTGTAACCACCTCAAAGTCAGCTTGACCTCCCCAAACATGTTATCACATGCACCCATGCCCCTTAAACTAACCTAAGTGGTCCTTTCCTGTGTTCCCATACTGCCCTGGCACTCCTCACCCCCTAAAAATGTCATCAGATGATAACCTTCTGTTTTCCTGACATCTTCCCTTATTAGGCCATGCCAATCCTGATATCAGGAACCAAGACTTTCATCTCTGTCTTATAGCACCTGGAACAATGTTCAGCACATAGTAGATGCTCAGCAGTTGTTGGTTAAATGAATAAAAGAAGAAAAGAAAGACGAAAGGAAAGAGCCAGTTAGCGCTTTCTCCAGTGAGATCTTGTCTTTGGTTTTCCCATTTGTAAAAGAAGTAACTGCCTAAAATGACTTCCGATACCTCTGTTCTGAATTTGACACGGGCATACAACTGTCCGCCCAGAGTATCTAACACAGTGGCTAAAGAGAGAGGTTACACACTAGGCAACATTGCAAGACCCCATCTGAAAGAGAGAGAGAGAGAGGAAAAGAAAAAAAAAAAAAGCAAAGACACTTTGGGAGGCTGATGTAGGTGGGTCACTTGAGCTCAGGAGTTTGAGACCAGCTTGGGCAACATGGTGAAACCCTGTCTCTACAAAAGAAGACAGAAAAAAAAAATACAAAAAAATTAACTGGGCATGGTGGCACACACCTCTAGTCCCAGCTATTCAGGAGGATGAGGTGGGAGGATCACATGAGCCCAGGAGGTTGAAGCTACAGTGAGCCAAGATTGTGCCACTGCACTCCAGCCTGAGCAACCATGAGACCCTGTAAGAAAGGGAGGGAGGGAGTGAAGGAGGGAGGAAGGAAGGAAGGAAGGAGAGAAAGAGAAAGACAAAGAGAAAGAAAGAAAAAAGAAAGAAAGAAAAAGAAAGAGAAAGAAAGAAAGAAAAGAGAAAGAAAAAAAGAAGGAGGATAAAGAAAAGAAAGAGAGGTTTAAATGCTCACTTCACCCCCCATAGCCATAGAGAAACTTGCAGTGAATATGAGACTAAAGTACACCGGAGTTTGGCAACTGGAATTTTTGTTTCAGTTTCACCATTCGGTAGTTACGCCACTTTGAGCAACTTAGTCTCTCTCTGGTTCTTCATTTTCTCCTTGATAAAATTAGTTAGATTAGGTAAACTTTAAAACCAGTTTAGGTTCTGAACTTCTGTGATTCACAGGATAGTGTTTCTGGAATTTGAAACATTACAAGTGCCAAGAGTAGGTGTGTACTCAAATGAAAGGGGATTCGGGAATTCTCTGTTGCAACAGAAAGAGCAAAACACCCTAAGTTTACTTAACAGTTTGCTACTGAAGGCTCTTTGGAAGTGTCAGATTCACCAGATGGAGGGCTTTACAGCAGCCTCAGAATGATTCGGCACGGTGCCCCAAAGTCAAGGCTGACTTGCTGCCTCATGATTCCTGGTCTGGCGCAATTTCCTCTACCCCATGTGAAGTGGGGGTTAAGTAGGAACTTGGCACTCAGGGTTAAAATTACAATATTAAGGCCGGGCGCAGTGGCTCACACCTGTAATCCCAGCACTTTGGGAGGCTAGGGTGGACAGAACACCTGGGATCAGGAGTTTGAGACCAATCTGCCCAACGTGGCAAACCCCATCTCTACTAAAAATACAAAAATTAGCTGGGAGTGGTGGCGCGTGCCTGTAGTCTCAGCTACATAGGAGACTGAGGCAGAAGAATTGCTTGAACCTGGGAGGCAGAGGTTGCAGTTAGCAGAGATCACACCACTGCACTCCAGCCCGGGTGACAGAGTGAGACTCTGTCTCAAAAATAAAAGAAATATTAAATATGCTCATTGAGACTACACTTGCCACTCACAACCCTACACTCCTGCCTTCCTCCAGAGACACCTTCTGTCCCCCCTGGGAGTCACACCCTCTTCCGTAGTTGAGAATCGTCAGTCTAGGATATTATATGGAAACCTATTTGACCAATCTAGGGCAGCCAGGTTCCCTACCACGTGTCTGTTTTTCATAATCATTATTAGGAGAGACAGCACCTTAATCAAATAAATATCTGTTGCACTTCTAACATGTAAAGCTTTGTGGTATAGTTTCTGCCCATAAAGGCTTTATTGCAGATTGTTAAAACTATAATAATGTTTCATTATCAGATGGTAAAATTAACATAGACCAACTTTTCTTCTTCTAATGGAATAGAATAAAATTCACTCCAGTAGAGTAGAAGAGAAGAAAACAGGATAGGGGAAGGAACAACAACAACAACAAAAAGAACCAGGATGCATCTCATCCATAAGGGTAAAGCATTACTTTGTGAAACTTTATTTTAACTATGTGTATGTTCATGATAAGACAGCCTGTAAAAAATGCTTTCCTTCTTGTGGATTGTAATTTTTTTCAAAGTTTGAAGAACACTTCCTTACAGTATGTCCAGGAATACAAAATTAAATTATATGAGCGATCATTTGGCAAGGAGCAGGAGGTGTGCTGAAGGAGAACTGTGGCGGTCCATAATGAGTCTAAACACCAGGGAAAGGGTAGTCCAAGGACGGGGCCTCAGTGCAGAAAGTGGTGATGCGGAGATGAAAGAAGGATTTACGTGAAAGGAGACAATGGAGCTGAGCATTAAGCGGATTGGGAGGCTGTGATTTAGTGAGACAAGAGTTTGGCAGAGGATATGCTGTGTCTGGGAGCGCAGTGTGAACAGAACTACAGTCACCCCTTCCTGTCTGTGGGTTCTGGATCCACGAATTCAACCAACCACAGATGGAAAATATTTTTTTTTTAAATGGCAATATAGAAATAAAAAATACATAAATCAACAGTAGAGGCCAGGCGTGGTGTAACTGCCTATTGAGTTCACCTTGCCTGCTGCCTAGATAGAACCAACTTATCAAGACAGGGGAATTGTAATGGAGAAAGAGTAATTCATGCAGAGCCAGCTCTGCGGGCAACTGGAGTTTTGTTATTACTCAAATCAGTCTCCCTGAGCATTCGGGGGTGAGATTTTTTAAAGATAATTTGGCAGGTAGGGGCTTGGGGAGTGGGGAGTGCTGATTGGTCAGGTTGGAGATGGAATCATGGGGGAGTCGATGTTAGGTTTTCTTGCTGTCTTCTGTTCCTCGGTGCAATGGCAGAACTGGCTGGGCCAGATTACTGGTCTGAGTGGTGTCAGCTGATCCATCGAGTGCAGAGTCTGGAAAATATCTCAAACACTGATCTTAGATTTTACAATAGTGATGTTATCCCCAGGAGCAATTTGAGGATGTTGAGATTCTTGGAGCTAGAGGCTGCATGACCTCTAAATTGTAATTTCTAATCTTGTAGCTAATTTGTTAGTCCTGCAAAGTCAGACTGGACCCCAGGCAAGAAGGGGGTCTTATTGGGAAAGGGCTGTTACCAATTTTCTTTCAGAGTCAAATCATGAACTGAATTCCTTCCCACAGTTAGTTCGGCCTACGCCCAGGAATCCCACAAGGACAGCTTAAGGGTTAGAAACAAGATAGAGTCAGTGAAGTCTGATTTCTTTTACTGTCATAATTTCCTCACTTAAAATTTTGCAAAGGCGGTTTCCATTGTGGCCCATGCCTATAATCCCAATACTGGGAAGCCAAGACAGGAGGATTGCTTGAGCCCAGGAGTTTGAGACCAGCCTGGACAACATAGGGAGACTCTACCAAAAAAAAATTTTTTTTTAATTAGCAGGGCATGGTGGTATGCACATGTTGTCCCACTTACTCAGGAGGCCGAAGTAGGAGGATTGCTTGAGCTCAGGAGGTCGAGGCTAGTGAGCCACGATCATAGCACTGCACACCAGCCTGGGTGACAGAGCGAAACACTGTCTCAAAAATAAATAAATAAATAAATAAAATATATATGTGTGTGTGTTTTTGTGTGTATACACAGAATAGCAACTATTTGTTTGGGTTTTACATTATATTAAGTATTGTAAGTAATGTAGAGATGATTTAAAGTATATAGGAGGATGTGTGTGGGTTATACGCAAAATACTGTACCATTTTTTATCAGGGACTTGAGCATCCATGGATTTTGGTATCCATAGAGGTCCTGGATCCAATCCCCCAAGGATGCCAAGGGACAACTGAACTCTGATTCTTCTTGAATTGCAGTCCTCCTACTAGAATGAACCTAATCTTGGGGGCTTCACAGTTTTGTTGGATTGTGGTCGTTGTATTTTTTGTTTCCTCCCTTCTAAGTTTTTCTTTTTTTATTTTTTTCTGGATCTCCTATTTGTTTATCTTCCAACCTATTTACTGAATTTTTCTTCTCTGTTACCAGATTTTTAATTTCTGAGAGCTCTTTTGCTCTCTGAGTGTTCCATTTTTGTAGCATTCTGGTTTTCAGGATGCAATATCTTCTCTTATCTCCCCAAGAATATCAAGTATAAGATTTTCCTGCTTTGAATGTTTTCTTTACAAGAATCCCAGAACCTTGGCCGGGTGCGGTGGCTCAAGCCTGTAATCCCAGCACTTTGGGAGGCCGAGACAGGCGGATCACGAGGTCAAGAGATCGAGACCATCCTGGCTAACAGAGTGAAACCCCGTCTCTACTAAAAAAATACAAAAAACTAGCCGGGTGAGGTGGCTGGCGCCTGTAGTCCCAGCTACTCGGGAGGCTGAGGCAGGAGAATGGCGTAAACCCAGGAGGCGGAGCTTGCAGTGAGCTGAGATCCGGCCACTGCACTCCAGCCTGGGCGACAGAGCAAGACTCCGTCTCAAAAAAATAAATAAATAAATAAAAGAATCCCAGAACCTGTTTCTCATGGCTCTTCATACTCAGGCCTGTCCCTTCTGCTCTATGGCCATACCCACAGAGGAAAGATTTTCAGCCTTCTGTTACTGCTTCTAGAGACATCGCAAGTTGCTACTTTGTAACTCTTAAACACTGTGCCTTCTCTCTCTCTAGGAAGAAGTCTCCTATGAAGAAAGGGCCTGTGAAGGAGGCAAATTTGCCACAGTAGAAGTGACAGATAAGCCTGTGGATGAGGCTCTACGGGAAGCAATGCCCAAGGTCGCAAAGTATGCGGGGGGCACCAATGACAAGGGTAAGTACCCCTGCAGGACGTGGCTCTGGTCTTGGGGGCCAGCTTTGCAAGGTCTCACTTCATCAGTGGTAAACACAAGTGAGGGGCTATAAGGCACCTGTAGCGACCTGTTTCAGCGACCCGCGAACCTCCTGCACTATGTGAACAAGCAGTTTATTGCAGGAATCTGGGGAAACCACTCTGGTATCAGCCCAGCCTGTCCCTCAGTTGAAGGCATTCCTGCTCAATATCTCTGAGTTCCTGCTTCACTCCCAGGTGTGGGACTATATGCTCTATATATTTTTTAACCTTGCAGTGCTTATTTTGTCTTTGGAGTGGTTGACTAGGTGACGTGTGCCCACAGTAAGCTGAGCTACAGCACAAGGCAAGGCCAGCATCAGGCTGAAGATCCCCAGAGTCAGCCCCTGGTAGCTCAGATTCTGCTGGGTCCTGAGGCTCAGTGAGCAGGGGGGTTCCAGACCCTGTCTGGCAAACAAAGGGTCTGAGAATTCTTAGCCTATCCCGCTCTTAAAAACTTGGCAGTTCATGCTGGCCACCTCTCTACTTTTAAAATGATAAGCCTGAAGTCTCATGAAAGGTATACCTGTTAGATGTAAACCATATTTTAAAATGAGTTTGACTCGTAAGAAGCCCTCTAATTTGGGTAGCACTTTGGAATCACTGCAAAACAAAAATGGGCCAGAAAGCAAGGGGAAAAAAGAGATGTTGTGTTTAATTTTTAGGATATTTCTCAAGCTGATAATTTAAAGAGCTAAAAACATGTATTAGCCTTAGTAACATTTACTAGAAGCTGCCCTATTAAGTAGCCATTCTTTTATTCCTTTACTTACTTAATAAAAATGCTTTAAAAAAAAAAATTTACCAGGACTAAAGTAATCAGGCTTTGGAAGATATGTTAACCTGTAGGAGGTCAGGAAGAAATCTTTTCCTTCTTAATACTGTCTTAACATTTTTTTAGATGAAAATATGTATAAGAATTATAAAACTCACTAAAGAAAACCTTGAAAATAACAAAACAGTATTCCCTAATTCCCCCATTCAATACAATCAATGTTGTCTTTTGAATATATTTTTTAGGGCTTTTTAATGTAATCTTAGTGTTCCTACAATTACATATCCTGCTTCCGTTAGTTATTATTTCATAATTATTTTCCACTAGTGCCCAAGAGTCTTCTTAAGCATAATTCCTAGCTATGTTATACGGCATCATGTGTCTGTAATTCACATAGACATATTCCTGTTCTGAACTGAATTTATAATTCTACTGTAATGAATATCTTATTACCTATAGCCTTTTCCATATTTTAGATTGATATTTTAAATAGGCAGCCATTAAATACTGGCTAGGCATGGTGGCTCACACCTGTAATCCCAGCACTTTGGGAGGCCAAGATGGGTAAATCACTTGAGGTCAGGAGTTTAAGACCAGCCTGGCCAACATGGCAAAACCCCATCTCTACTAAAAATACAAAAGTAGGCTGGGCATGGTGGTGCCTGCCTGTAATCCCAGCTACTCGGAAGGCTGAGGCACAAGAATCGCTTGAACCCAGGAACCCAGGAGGCAGAGTTTGCAGTAAGCCGAGATCACACCACTCCACTCCAGCCTGGGCAACAGAGCAAGACTCTATCAGAAGAAAGAAAGAAAGAGAGAGAGACTGATAATCTACAGTCTTGATATATATTGCCAAATCATTTTTTAGAGTTGTACCACTATACTCCAACCAACAGCGTATACAAATAACAGATGTTCATGTATTTCTATGTATTTTTAACACTTGAAATGTTCATTGTTAATTTCAAGAACAAAAAATACCGCCTTGAAAGATGAATGGAACTAATGTGTCTTCCACAGCCCTGAGCAAGCTCTGTCTCTGATCCCTGCCTCACGCTGTGTTTTTGTGTTTTCAGGAATTGGGATGGGGATGACAGTCCCTATTTCCTTTGCCGTGTTCCCCAATGAAGATGGCTCTCTGCAGAAAAAATTAAAAGTCTGGTTCCGGATTCCAAACCAATTTCAAAGCGACCCACCAGCTCCCAGTGACAAAAGCGTTAAGATTGAGGAACGGGAAGGCATCACTGTCTATTCCATGTAAGGAGATGATCCTTCGGGCATCCATGGGTGGCGCTTGATTCCCATACCACTCCTTACATCCCCTCTAGCAAGCATTCGCATCAAATTTTTATGGTTGCTGAATTAATTTAAGTAGGAAATGCTGAATCCTAACAGTTTCTCATTTTAATTTCTTCAGGCTGCAGCACACACACATTTGCATTTTATCAGAATAAATGCCTTGGCCAGTTGCCAAATTCATGGTTAGAGCTTAAGCCTTGTTTAAGTTTACAGTGAATGTCTACATTAGCCATAGCAGGGTTCTAGGAGACTCAGCAAATATCTTAAGTCAAGCCGCGGTCTGGATTCGTGGACACATGGGAAGCATAAAGGGCTGAGGAATACCTGATTTCTACCCCACACTCCCTTTAATGCCAGAGAGCAGGGAATATTTGCCAGAGCTGGGCTGCCACCCTCCTTGTTGTTCCTGGGCAGTAGTCCTTTGAGCAGAGCACACATCTATTCTCTTGTCATCCTGGTCCTGTTTCCAGGACTTCATGTGGGGTCATTTTCCCTTGACTATAGAGAATAGCAGGTGCAAATGGTTGCTAGTTTCTGTCCCTCGAGCTCCAACCTGCTCTCAGAAACCAAGTCTCTTCTAGATCATTGATGACTCCTCACGTTTGTTAAAATCCTCCCATGTGACAGGCGCCAAACCAGGCTCAGGGGAAGACCAGGATCTTCACCAGAAGTAACCATAGGTGGTTTGGCTCTGCTCGGGAGCAACCTCCTGAAAAATTCATATACATATAATTTTGCACTGTACTGAGTATTGGTCCACTTTCAGGGACCTCCAAACTTGGCTGCCCTGCTGCAACGCTGCACCTGATGGTGGGACCATTTTCCCTGGAGCTGTGTGAATGTTCTGAGAATGTGAGCTTCACTGCTGTGTGCAGTCCTAGGCCAGGTGACTGCAGGGCCCCCCCAGAGGACAGTGAATGTAATGCAGCTGGGAGCTGGCACCAGAGCCTCAGCTCCTGTGCTTGTCCTGCAGTCCTCATTCGGACTTCCCAGCTTCCCTTCAGAGGGTGTGAAGAAAGCAAATTAACTTAACATTATCTTTTCCTAGGGTAGAGAAGCACGTAGGGTGCAGCATTGAAGGAAGCACTCACTCTCACAGCTGTCCAAGTGCAGGATGGGGACTGAGAGTGAGCGCCTCCTTAAATCTTGTGCCCTGGGTTAGATGTCTGCTTGTCTTTTCCATTCTGTTTCCTGTGTTTGGGAAGCAGCAGGTATAATATAATGAACTTATATTTTATTTGAATTCCAGCTCTAATGCTTACTAGCAGGATGATGCTTGGGAAGTTACTCAGCCGCTTTAAGACTTAGCTTTTGCATTTGTTAAGTGCTGATAATATAACCTCCTATATATGATGTGTGTGTGTGTGTGTGCATGTAATGTAACCTTATAGGATTATTGTTAAATATCTTTCATTATTTACTAAGATACTATTTATATGTTACCTAATGTTTATGACCTGAAGCAGGTTTTGGCAATTACCCCTCCTGTCTGTTCATTCTTATTTCATAAGGAATGAGACAGACATGATTGAATCAGTTCACGTTAAGACTTCAAGCAGATGGGGCTAGTTTCTGATCATTTGTTTTACCAGACCCTGGGTAATGAGTGGATACATATTGTTTTCTTTTGTCTTTAACTGTTTAGTATGGGAATTTTCAAACTTATAGAAAGGTGGAAGCGTATAAGATCATGAAACCGTATGTGCCCATCCCCCTACCAACAGCAGTGATCAACTCAAGGCCAATTCCATGTCCTGTGTATCTTCACAGCATTCACCCAGCCCTACCCTGGATTATTTTTAGGCAAATTCCAGACATTATATTATTTCATTCATAAATATTTCAGGTAACTGCTAAAGTTTTTTTTTTTAAAATATAATCATAATACCTTATTTTTTCTGAAATTTTAATAGTAATTCATGAATTTGTAATATAAAATATTCAGTGCTCGGATTTCCCCTATATCTTATTTGTTTTTGTTTTTGTTTTAGTTTTTTTTTTTTTTTTTTTTTTTTT
>NW_012104599.1:723024-752249 GCF_000951045.1 Mandrillus leucophaeus
TTTTTTTTTTTTTTTTTAGACAGAGTCTTTCTCTGTTGCCCAGGCTGGAGTGCAGTGGTGCAATCTCGATCTCGGCTCACTGCAACCTCTGCTGCCTGGGTTCAAGCGATTCTCCTGCCTCAGCCTCCCAAGTAGCTGGGATTATAGGCACCTGCCACCGCGCCTGACTAATTTTTGTAGTTTTTTAGTAGAGACGGGGTTTCACCATCTTGGCCAGGCTGGTCTTGAACTCCTGACCTTGTGATCCACCTCCCTTGGCCTCCCACAGTGCTGAGATTACAGGCGTGAGCCACCACGCCCGGCCATCATTTGTTTTAATATTTTGTTAGAATCTGGATCCAAGTCAGATCTTGCAGTACTTTTTTGTTGTTTGTTGTTAAGAGACAAGGCCTTGCTCTGTTGTCCAGGCTGGAGTGCAGTGGTGTGATCATAGCTCACTGCAGCCTCGAACTCCTGGACTCAGGTAATCCTCCCATCTCAGCCTCCCAAGTAGCTGGTACTACAGTTGCACACAACCACACCTGGCTGATGGTATATTTTTAAGCTTTTATTAATCTGTGAATTTCTTTACCAACACACCTTTACATTCTTCCTTTCCATCTGTGGATCATTTGTCCTATTATTATGTGTACTGGATTTTGCTGATTGTATTTCTGTGACATTTTACCACATCCCTCAAGCCCTGTATTGCCTGTAAATTAGTAGTTGAAACTAAAGGCTGGATCAGATTCAAGTTTTTGAAGTTTTGGTGAGAATATTTCCTAGGTAGTGGTGTTTACTTCCTTCAGGGGCCCACAGTTTCTGATTGTCCCTGATTGAGTCATGTTGGTGACCATAGTTCATCATTGCCTAGATGTCTTGTTCCATTAGAGGCCATACAATGATAATGTTCTCTGTTTTTCCTTCTTCTTTTATTACCTGAAATATTTCGGTAAAGAGAAACTTCCCCTCATTTACTATTTGGCTTCCTTTATTTCGTATAGAAAAAGCCAGATACATGCTTGCTTGATACCTTCTCTTTATTTACCAGTTTTCAGAATGATAATTTCATTCTGTAACATCCTCAAGGTGAAGTGGTCTGCATCTTTGTTTTTTGAGTGTAATTATAAAGGTATGAATTTAAACATATTTGGTATGTTTCAGTTTGTTGCAGTTACTATTCTTATTGATGCTCTAATTGCCCCACTGTTGGCCAGTGGGAGCCTCTTCAATTTGGTTTCTTGGTCCTTTTGACACAACTTTAGTAGTCTTTGATGGCTCCCTGGCTTTCTGGTATAATGAGATGTTTTGAGCACATCTTAGCATTTCTTGCCCCAGAGCTGGAATTAGCCATTTCTCTAAGGAATGCTGGTTTCTTATGGTGGGAAGGGGTATCTATTTAAAGGGTACTATCAAAGGCAGGTCGGTGACCATTTCCTTTTGATTCTCTGAAATCTAAACAGATGAAAGTGCCAAATGTGGTGTCCAGCCTGGCTCCATGGAATTTTTAACATGGAGTTCTCACACAGCATATGGTCATTCCTCAACTCGCCACTTGATGTCACTGCATAGTCAAATGAGCATTCAAAAGTACCCTGCAGTGATTTGTGTTATTTCTGATTCTGTTGAAAGCAATGTTAATGAGATGATGGAAGGCAAATGTACTACTTCAAATGCAAAAGTACTCTATCAAATAATGCAGTGAGTGCATTCAATGACAAAATTAATTCTAAAATGAAAGCCTGGCATCCTTCATTCAGTCTTCCTTCTTTATGACCTTGTGAAGAGATGTTTACAAAGGAATTATACATTTATTAGCATTGTTAATTACTGGAGCTTTTAGATGAATAGAATGCTGTGAAAAAAAAATAGCACTATCAGAATATGTTTAGTATTCACAAGAGGCAATAGAATTATCCTCACACTTAGACCAGCCGCAACACTTCAGACTACTGTCCTTTCTCTATGCACTTAGGTTAGAGTTTGGCCTTTTCAGCTCATTTCAGCACCGGGTGCTCAATAGGGACCAACAGCAGGAGAAGTTTGATGGTCTTAATGAAACTTTCAGGGTTTAAATGAAATGTCTAGATATAAAGGAAAAAGTTGGAAACCAGGAGTTTATTTTCAGGGTAACCTATGCTCCAACCCAGTTCATCACTCAGTGGTCGTAGGACCTTTGGTGTATTGCCAGCCTCACTGCACCTCAGTTTCCTCATCTGTAAGATGGGCATGAGTACCTAGCTTTTATGGTGTTGTGAAGATAAAATAAGATAATATCTGTAAATACCTACTCAATCCTAGACATGAGGTAGACACTCAGTAAATGTTAGCCTATTCTCCTCCTAACATTACCTCCCTTTGAGAATTTGATCAAGTTTTATTAGAATTAACAATAAAAAAGTCAAAGTTACTGCAGATACACTTGGGTTAGAACCTCAACAACTCCAATAATTATGAGTTTTATAACTTGCAGCAAGTTGTTTAATCTTTCTGAGCCTCAGCCTTCTCTTCTATAAAATAAGATTTGTAAGGCATGATTGTGAAGGCCAGTTTCATTGTGCATTTGAAAGAACCTTGTCAGCTGTCAGCACCTAGGTTGCTGATGTCACTTTTCCCTCTAAATGACCGGGCCCCAATGGAGGCCATTGGCATCTTGGGAAGTTCAGCCTAGAGAAAGAGAAATTTGGAAGAAAGAGCTCAACTGCTAAACCCTTAGGGGGTTCCCACGTTACCACTTAGGAGATTTACAGACCAGTGTTTGCCCATGTTCCTAGACAATTCAACCCTGTTTGTAACCACAGGAAGTTGAGGCCAAGGGTTTTCAGTCTTAGCACCCTTGCTTTGCCCCCTCACTTCGATTAAAAGGGGACTTGCTCAGCCCTGCTATTGAAAATAGCCCCCTGTGCTTTTCTGTCCCTTTATCCAGCTTTATTTTGCTTTGCTTCACTTATAATCAATTGCATTATATATCTCTATCTACTCATTTATTTATCGCCCTCTCCCCACTAGAATGCAAGCTTCCCAAGGGTAGGGCCTTTGGCTAGAATATAACAAGTATTCAGGCCGGGCGCGGTGGCTCAAGCCTGTAATCCCAGCACTTTGGGAGGCCGAGATGGGTGGATCACGAGGTCAGGAGATCGAGACCATCCTGGCTAACACGGTGAAACCCCGTCTCTACTAAAAAATACAAAAAACTAGCCAGGTGAGTTGGCGGGCGCCTGTAATCCCAGCTACTCAGGAGGCTGA
This sequence comes from Mandrillus leucophaeus, assembly GCF_000951045.1. Classification (NCBI taxonomy): domain Eukaryota; kingdom Metazoa; phylum Chordata; class Mammalia; order Primates; family Cercopithecidae; genus Mandrillus; species Mandrillus leucophaeus. Next base: position 726,250 of record NW_012104599.1, read on the forward strand.
GGCAGGAGAATGGCGTAAACCCGGGAGGCGGAGCTTGCAGTGAGCTGAGATCCGGCCACTGCACTCCAGCCCGGGCGACAGAGTGAGACTCCGTCTCAAAAAAAAAAAAAAAACAAGTGTTCAATAAGAAGTTGGTGAATTGGCCATCACAGTGGCTCACATCTGTAATTCTAGTACTTTGGGAGGCCAAGTACTAGAGGCAGGTGGATCACCTGAGCTCAGGAGTTTGAGACCAGCTTGGGCAACATAATGAGACCCCATCTCTAAATAAAAAACAAAAACAAGTTGGTGAATGGATACATGAACAAACGAGCTTCATCCTTGCCTCTCCTGTGCTTCTCTCTCTCTGCTCTCTCCCATGAAGATCTTGGTCCCCATCATAGCTTCAGCTGTCACCAGTATGTTGGTAACTCTCCAGCCTGACCTCTGTCTGTCTCCCCTGAATGTCTTGTCATCCCATCAGACTTAGCATGGAGCCTGAGACAATGTGGTTTACCCACTCATTCATTCCTTCATTCGAAAGATAGTGGATTCCTTCTTCACTTACTCTGTACCAGGAACTATTTTAAGTGTCTAACAGTAAAATGGATGTCATGAAGTAATGTCTTTGCCCCTGGAAGAATTCAAGTGCCATCTGGATAGACGGGTGACACTTATGCCATGTGACATTTGCACTAGGTGGGAAGTTTGGTTCAATTTGACAAACATTTATTAAGTATCTCTAATATTTAAGCCACTTCACCTCTAAAAGCCTTGCCAATGATAAGATTCTGTGTCTCAGCCTAACTAATCGCCATTTTCTCTCCCCCTACAGCTTTCAGTTATCCCGTAAGTCTTTTATAAACTCCCACCAGGCAGGGGCTTCAGGCAGTTTCTCTGTGGATGATGCCCGGGTCAACATGTCTCGTGCTGCCTTCTCTCCCAAGCACCAGCCTTATATTTCCAGCTCCCAGGAGGCATCACCACGTAATCCTCCTCAAGAATCTCCCAAATCAGCATGTCCAAAACACAGTGCAGATTTCCACGCAAAATCAGATCCCTTTCTGTGTTCTCTTAGTGATGGTCCCCTCCCTTCTCCTACCCACGCTGTTCCAATGTCATTCTGACTCCTTCACTTCTACATCTAATTATTGGCTCATCCTGGTCAGCTCCCAGCTGTCCCTTCCTTCCCTTGCATCTACACAGGTCTTCATCATCTCTTGCCTGAATGATGGCCATGGCATTGGCTCCCAGCTCTCCCATTTCTGACCCTTCTAAAGTGTCCTTTTATCACCACCTGCCTGAGGCACAGGACTGATCACGTCGCCTGTCTTTGCTCAGAAACTGAGCCTCCCCAGAGGCTGCTCAGCTTTGGCTGGGGGCCTCAGGCCCATCCAACCAGATATTGGGGTTTGAACAAAAACCCAGTTAGTAATGAGATGCTTCATTTCCACTAGGAGAGGGTGGGTCAACTTTGGGTCCCAAATGTTTGACCAGGCAGTAAAGCCTAGTCAAAATGCCCTATGATGGCACTGACTACCCTCCACACACAGCACCACTCCCATGTCGACCTGATCTCAGAGCGTTCCACCCACCCCCACCCAACATGACTTCCACCCCGGACACAACATCTACTTCCAGACCTTTGCTCATACGTCCCCAGCTCCTCTCAACCCTCCCCAGCCTCTGTTTGTTGGAAGTTCTGTGAGGACAGAAGGTTGTCATATTGTTCATTGCCAGCATCAAGAAGAGATACTCTATTTCCAAACAAGGTCACATACACAAAAAAGGTAGAGATGCTCAATAAATGCTTAATATCACCTCTTTCTTAATACCTTCCCTTCGTGTTCTAAGTCAGAACCCGTCATTCGCTATTCCTCACCCCCAGAACATTCTGGATGTACCTTCCACCTTCATTCCAGCATTTCCCTCCAGCCAGCGTAATCCTTCTGTGTGTTTCTCTCCCGACCGCCACACTTCGAGCTCTCGAGGGTGGAAAGACGTCTTATCATCCTTACAGCTCTTATGGTATCTGGCTTGCATTTTGTGCTCGGTGATGTTCAACTCAATAAGCGGGGGTCTAGCCTGGCTGAATGAAACGCTTATTGTGTGAAGCCTGTCTTCCTGTTGCAGCGAGACTGTCACTTCCTGCTCTGACACTTCTTTTGCCTAGCACAGGGCTGCATGCACAGCAGACCGTACACCAGTGTGTGTTGATCCATTGATTGTTAAAGTTTCGAAGTTGAGTGGTCAAGCTCAGAGTCATTCTTCCTCCCTGCATGCCTGCACCAGACACTCCCTGAAAGATAATGCGTTATGATTTTTTGCTTCCTTGGACGCAAGCCCCACTTCCCTCCACTAGCCCTCGCTATTGCCTGTGTCATCCTTCCCCTTTCTAACTCTTCCAGACCTTTTGAGTCAGCTCCTTTTGTGTTTCTAGAATCAGGAGTGTGTGTATGTTTGAGATTCCTCAGTTCCCATGGTAACCAAATGCTTTATTCGGAATACTGAGCTCTGACATTGGGTGAGATAAAGCACTGCCCTGGAGGAGAGCTTCTTTCAAGATGAGGCATTTATAGATAGAGACATATTCACAGGCTTACAAAAATAATGTATAGACTTCACGTTTATTTCTTTTAGGGGCTCAAAGCATTTTATGAGCATTTCTTAACTCACCTTCAAGTGCACGCACTGTTACTGTGCTCCATGTCCAGATTGGAAACTGAGGCAGGAACCAATGAGGCAAAGTGTCTACGAATACAAGCAGAGTCAGCCAGAGCTAGGCTCCCTTCATACACCAGGGGGTTCCTGGTAGGGTTTGGTTTCTGGCTTGTTTGTGTGGTTCTGTGAATTAGCAGAGAGGAGAACTCATATATCTGTTCCCGTAGCCCACCCAGTTGGTTTGTTTTCCAGTAAAAGGATTCTACGATGAAGCAATAGGGAAAATTTTATCTGCATTACCAGCATTTCAGTCTGCCTGGGAATAAATATAAAGAATTGAGGGTTTTCCCAGAGTGAATAGGAATCCCTGAATGATGACATTCTCCATCTCACTCTCTGCTGGGTTTCCTTCTGCTTCTCAGCCCCTTCTCATTGTCCTTTGCCCTGTCCTCTTTCTCCACCCACTACTTAGATATTAGGATTCTAAGGAGCAAGCTTCTGGCCTGCTGTTTGCACAATGTCTCTACCACATGTCGTTTCTTACCATGATTATAGCCAGTACCTACTTGCTGGGCACTCCCAAGTTTCTGTCACTAGATCCTTCTCCTTCCCAAATCAGTATCTCTGACTCCAGTTCTGTCCCAAGCCTAAGGAGGTTTTTACATGGTCAGACACACATTTAGATAATAATTTTTGCATGAATGTATTTCACAGAGGGACCTTAATATTCATATGCCCCCCAAACTAAATCATGAACACCCCTACAGCTGCCCTTCCTGCCTAATGTTACTCTTCGGCCTTTAATCCCTATTCTGGTTAGCGGCATCTTTTTCTACCCAGAGGCTTAACTGGAAGCCCTGGAGAATCCTCTCTTCCTTCCTGTCTCTTCCTACCTCCCTCTACATACAGGTACCTCTCAAATCTGCCTTTCTCGCACCTTCATCATCTCGTACTTGGCTGTTCCCGGGCTCCAGTGGCCCCACATCTCTCAACCCCTTGCCATTTCCCCTGTCCCTCCACTGCTACCAGAGGGATCCTTCCAAAACACAATTGGATCATGCCAATCCTCTGCTTTAAAACCCTTTCCAGGACGGGCGTGGTGGCTCATGCCTGTAATCCCAGCACTTTAGGAGGCTGAGGAGGGTGGATCACCTGAGGTCAGGAGTTCGAGACCAGCCTGGCCAACATGGTGAAACCCCTTCTGTACTAAAAATACAAAACTTAGCTGGGCATGTGCCTGTAGTCCCAGCTAGTCAGTAAGCTAAGGCAGGAAAATCACTTGAACCTCAGAGGAAGCGGTTGCAATAAGCCAAGATCGCGCCACTGCACTCCAGCCTGGGTAACAAAGCGAGACTCTGTCTTAAAAAAAAACCCTTTCATAGGTATAGCTGTGCATCTAGGATCCGGTTCAAACTCTTTAGCATGTCTTTCAAGGCCTTTGCATCTGGCTGCAGTGGATCCACTTCTCCTGTTTGAGTTCCCACCGCTGTCCCCTTAGTGTGTGCTCAGATGTTGATTATGTAAATGAGTGAGCGAGACTTACGTAAACACTTCACTCACTATGTCCTAAGTGCTGTCGTCTTTAGCTCTGTCAGGCTGAAGACATCATTTTTATTGTTTAGCCCCGAATTGTTCATTTAACCAAGGGGTCTGATATGTTCAGGCACTATGTTAGGTGTTCAGCATACATCAGTGGCCAAAAAATGATAAAAATCCCTGCTGTGGTGCAGCCTATATTCTAGCAGAGGACACAAAACATAAACAATAAACTGAATGAGTAAATTATATAGTATGTTAAAAGGTGATAAGCGCCGTTAAAAAAAGAAAGAAAAAGTAAAACATAGGAAGAAGATTGGGATGGGGTTAGGGAATGGGGTTACAAGGTTACAAAACATTTTAAGAGTAGGCCTAATTGAGAAAGTGAGAATTGTTCATTGAGCCAGTTCATAATATTACTTTGTTATTTTTTTAGTGGTATTTTTTGTTTTTATTTTGTTTTGGAGACAGGGTCTCACTATGTTGTCCAGGCTGGAATGCAGTGGCTATTCACAGATGTGATCAGAGCACACTGACGCCTCAACTCCTGGCCTCAATCAGTGCTCCTGCCTCAGCCTCCCAAGTAGCTGGGACCACAGGCATGCATCGCAACACTCGGCTACATGATATTTCTTCTTTTTTTTTTTTTTTTTTTTTTGTGGAGACAGAGTCTCACTCTGTCGCCCAGGCTGGAGTGCAGTGGCGTGATCTTGGCTCACTACAAGCTCCACCTCCTGGGTTCACGCCATTCTCCTGCCTCAGCCTCCCGAGTAACTGGAACTACAGGCGCCTGCCACCACGCCAGGCTAATTTTTTTGTATTTTTTTAGTAGAGATGGGATCTCACCATGTTAGCCAGGATGGTCTTGATCTCCTGTCCTCATGATCCTCCCACCTCAGCCTCCCAAAGTACTGGGATTACAGGCGTGAGCCACCGCGCCCGGCTGTGATATTTCTTTAGATTACCATCATGTCCCTCACCCTGGAGTCAGGAAAAGTCTGTTCTGAGCAAATTGCCAAGTAACAATAATAGCTACTGATTGTTGTGAGCTTACTATGTGACAGGCTCTGCAATGAGCAGTTTGCCCAGTCTTTTCTCCTTTAATCTTTACAGTAGCCTTCAAAGACTGATGTTATCACTATCCCTATTTTACCAGCGAAAAACCTGAAGATTTGAGAAATTAAAGAATTAGCTTAAGACCTAGAAAGGGCAGAGCTAGGATTTGAGCACACATTAGCCGTTTTGCCTCTAACTGATGAAGGAAGACGTTCGAGGACCACTCCTTTGGAGCTTTGCAAAATCAGTACTTAAAGAGCCAACATTGTCCCTTTACCTAGAGAACAATTCAGTGTCACAGCCCAAGTAGGGGCTGCAGAGAGCACTCAACACCTGCTTCTACCTCCAGCACCTGTTTCATTTCAGACAAATGGTTCTCAATCTAAAGACATGGTTCATAAAAAACTCCAGTGTCTTTTATTGCCTGAAAAAAGTCTTTCCTGAATGTTCGTCGTCTGTCTACTAATCCAGTTTCCTCTCATTTGAACTTCAATGAAGCTAGAGCCCAACTTTCTTCATCTCCCTTATTATCTCTTCAATATACTTGAAGAACCAAGCCTCTGCTATTCAAAATTGGTCTCAGTTTCATCCATGTTCAGTAGCTGTTGTCTAGACATTAGAACAACCAATCCATTACAGACAACATCCTGGGTGTTCACATCAGTGACCCTGCAGTCAACATGCTGAATGCTTGTCCAGCATGACCAACCACTTGTAAAAGAGCAAAGCATGATTCAGAGGACTCCACCAAAAATAATGCATTATTTGGCCTAATCTTGGCCTGGTACAAATTCAGACTTTTGAGTCATACAGCTCATTAGAAATCGGGATGTACTTGACTCTAATAAAAATTTTAGTGCAACCCAGATTTAGAGTGGTATATTTAGGGTAGGCTACAAGACGAATTTTGGGACAGAAGCAGATGACGTAAGGGAGAGAATAATAATCTTGAAAAGAAAGACTTTATTGCTTCTCTGTCCCCAATTTCTGCCATCAAAAGAAATGCCAGATTTAGGAACAGTCTCTTTCCTTACTAGAAAAAGAAGGCTTTCATGATTTGAGCAGAAGAAAGGATTTATGAGAAGTGATTTCTTTATTTGGGGCATGTTTAAAGCTTGTGTGGGGCCCTTCCAAGTCTTCCTTGGGTCTTTGCCTTTGTTAGCTCTAATTTTTTTTTGTTTTGTTTTGTTTTGTTTTGTTTTTTGACATCGGGTCTTGTGTTGCCCAGGCTAGCCTAGCTCTGTTTTTGAATGAAGCTGCTACAAGTCACTGCTGTGATGAATTCAATCACTAGAGCTGCTCTGCTGTGGAAGGGGCGTTAGCTACCATACTCCCATATTCATTGCTGCAGCTCTGCCCGAAGTCCCCTGTAGTCTTCCTCCTTCCCAAGGTGGTGACAGAGCAGCAGAAAAGAGGTGCAACCGGGCAGTAGAGGGAGCCAGAGAAAACGGTGAAGGCTTGGCCTTTGGGAAAGCAAACCTACTGTCCCCTTGGGATATTTCAAGAAAGAAAGGGAGGCTCACATTTGTACTCGGCTACTGAGTTTCAGGCCCCGCATCAGAGTTTTTCACGTCCGTTACTGCAATTAACAGTCATACCTTTGGAGGAAAAAGAAAATTTATCTCCTTTTACAGATGATGAAACTGAGGCTCAGAGAGGTAAAATCAACCCATCTAGGAAGTAGTGACTCAGTCCCCAGTCTTACCACTCTAGCATGCTTGTCATAATAAGCGTGGTGAGTGACTTCTTTTTTCTAAAGATTCCCCCTCTCTCAGAGGTCATGTCCTTTCTTAACCAGTCCTTGCTCTTGAACCCCCAGGCAGTTTGGTGGTTATGCCAAGGAAGCAGACTACGTAGCACAAGCCACCCGACTGCGTGCTGCCCTGGAGGGCACAGCCACCTACCGGGGGGACATCTACTTCTGCACCGGTTATGACCCTCCCATGAAGCCCTATGGACGGCGCAATGAGATCTGGCTGTTGAAGACATGAGTGACCCACTGAGCCAAGAACTTCCTGGAAGCGTGCCTCTGTGTCTCCTTCCTCAGGGGGGCAGGAGGGGACAGTACTTCCCAAGTTCCAACTGCAAGTCCAACTTAACCAACTTTCCTTCAAAGTCAGTTACTGCCAATTTTCTGAAAAAAGCATGTTCCATATACTAAGTCTCTTTTCTCACGGTGGGAAATAGTACAGCCAAGATAGGCAGCATCCTTCTCATTGATTTAGAAAATTCTGCGGTAGACCAGAAAAATCCTGGCAGCTTTTCTCCAGCCATCTGGGTCACTAAAAACTGATTTTCTAAAATTATTGAATTTGTATTTTGTTATTAAGGGGGAAATGTGATTTGTGCCTTTCATCTGTGATTCCTATAAGAGCTTTGTCTTCAGAAAAACTAAAAATAAAAGGCATTGACTTAAACAGCTGAGACAAATCATAAGTGTAATTATTTCCAAGGTTCTACAGTCCTGAAGGTAATATAGGTGTGAGTACTATTGATGGTGTTTACCATTGCAGGAACCCTACATTTAGAGCTCCCAAGTCCTTCAGAATATAAACCCGAAGATCCCAGGACACACACCATCCCTAAACTAGACATTTCCCATGACAGTTATGTATCACTCTGTGATTAGAAGTTGAGGATTATGTTTGCAACTGTGGTCTGCAGAGAGTTCCAGGAGTCACAAGAGCAGACTGAGAAGAAAAATCGTTGCACTCTGGTGCACAGACAATCCTGGAGACACGATATCTGCCGGAAGGTTTGGTTCAGGAGGATGAGATGAGAAGCAGCTGGGGTCCAGTTTCATTAACTGAAGAGGATAGGAATGAAAGAAACAGTGCAGTTTGGCCTGCAGAGAAGGACACAGATGCAAGGCTGTGAGCAGGAAGCGGGATGCAGCTGAGCTGGAGCAGAGCCCGTGCGTGAGCAGGGGAGGATGAAGTGCTCAGTGGGCCCAGGGCGTGTAGAAGGTACTCTGATCCTCATGGTGCGCCAGGGCCCCACACTCTCAGCAGCCCTCCCTAGGACAGCTGGACAGGTTTTCAGGGAGAAACCCACCTTAGCACCCACCCACACCCTATTTGCTGTTTCTGTAGGAAACAGAAAAATGAGCTTTAATCCTCACCATGAAGAGTTCTTACTGGACATAAAGTGGGGTTTCCTAAGGAGAGGAACAAGAACTATATGTCATCATCTTTCCTGGAGTCCTTTCAGCAGTCTTCTGAGGGATGGGCCATGACCATTTCTGAAGCTCCTGGGTGAAAATCATCAGCCACCCAGCCTTGACTATCAGACACCATGCCTAGCACTTTGCATGCAGTGCCCCACTTATTCCATGGGCAACTCTGTGAGGAAGGTACTGCTGTTCCCATACACAGATGAGGAAGCTGAGGGTCCCACAGGCTCCCACACTTGGGAAGACTTGCAGCCAAGACGACAGTGCAGCCACAGAGGTCTTATTACATGTCAAGGAGTTTAAGTTTTGTTTTAAGAAAACTGAGGCCGGGCGCGGTGGCTCACACCTGTAATCCCAGCGCTTTGGGACGCCGAGGCAGGCGGATCATGAGGTCAGGAGATTGAGACCATGCTGGCTAACATGGTGAAACCCCGTCTCTACTAAAAATACAAAAAATTAGGCGGGCATGGTGGCAGACGCCTATAGTCCCAGCTACTCGGGAGGCTGAGACAGGAAAATGGCATGAACCCAGGAGGTGGAGCTTGCAGTGAGCTGAGATTGCACCACTACACTCCAGCCTGGGTGACAGAGCAAGACTGCATCTCAAAAAAAAAAAAAAAAACAGAGTAAAAAGGAAAATTGAAAAGTGCATGGGCAGCTTTGAGCAGGAACATGATACTGTTATGTTTTAGAAAGAAAGTTCTGTCTACAGTGTGGAAAATAGACTGGAAAAAGAATATGACTGGAGACAGAGAGACCAGTCACAAGACTAAATCAAAACTAGATCATGGCAGTGGGGATGGAGAGAACTAGACAGTTTGGAGCAAGAGAAGAGGTTAACAGGACTTGGTGACTGGTGAATGAGATGAGGAAAAGGTTTGAAGAGGATCAGGGCATTGCTCCAAACTATGCCACTGTGGCAAATTGGCTATTTTGAGCTGAAAGCAATGGAGAAATGGCAGATACAGGAAGTGCTGTCTGCCCTCCCCTTTTCTACCTAAAAGCAGTATGTAAATTTCCCCTGAGAAGGGTGCTCTCGTTGTACTAGGAAGAGGAGAACATGCTTGTCACCAGGGATGGGAAGTCAATGCCAAGATGAGGCTGTACAAACCTTACTAAAATTACCCCTATCTTTCATCAGTTACTTATCTTCCATCAGTTTCCTAGTTACTTTCCCATCCCCCTTCCAGGCCAAACGCCTTTTTTCCTTTGTCATGTCTCCACATTTCTGCTCCTGCCCCCTTGGACACATTTTCTACACAACTTCCGAAAGAATCTTTGCTTTAAAATTCTTATTTTGCACTTAGACTAAAATTTAAACTCCATTTTATGACCTGCAAGGCCTTGTGTGATTTGGCACCTTCTGACTACTTCTTTCTTTCCAATCTCTCCCTTAATACCCTTCTGCCACAGTGGACTTTGAACACACGCAGCCCTTTTTTCCCTAGAGCCCTTGCACTAGCTGTTTTGTCTGCCTTTCCCTTTTCACTTCCTTTTCAAATGGCCAGGTCTTCTCATCCTACAGATCCTAACTTAACTGCCTCCTCTTCAAAGAGGCCTTCAATGGCCCCTCTAGCTAAAATAGAGTCAGTCACCCCTATAGTTCTCCATCATACCATGACATTTTTGCTTTTTTCATAATACAAACCACAGTAAAATTAGTTTTATTTTTCTCTCAGATCCCCAGGTGTCAAAGGTCTTGAGGAACGCTGTGTCCTCCGGAGTGATAACAGCCCAGTGCTGGACATCATGGGATGTAATTTTTTAACTTATTCATTTCCTTTTGTGTGTGTGTGTCTCTCTCACACAAGACTGTAAGTTTGATACGGAGGATCCCTATACCTGCTTTGTTCCCCATTGTGTGCCCAGCACCTAGCTCAGGGATCTATCATTTAAGAATGCACGAAACTGTAACAGAAAACTAACAGTAGCTTAAGCCAAGAAGGTTTACTTTTCCCACATAGTAAGAAATCCAGAGACAGGTTCAGTGCTCAATGTTGATGTCTCTGTGCTTGTCTTTCTCTCTGCCTCAGGGCTGCAAGGTGGCTGATGCAGCTCCTGCCATCTCATCCATGTTCAAGGCAGGAAATTAGGGAGATGAGGACAGGCTGTATCAGTTGCATCTGTCCCATTTTATGAAGAAACAGAAGCCTTCCCAAAACCCATCAGAGTTCTACTTTTATCTCATGGGCCAAAACTAACACACAGGGCCATCCATAGCTGCAAGGGATAGTGTGTGTTGGGCTTTGTAGCCTCTATAGTGAGGAGCAGCAAGGAAGAAGAATATTCAGAATGGCTTTGAGGTAGCTGATCAACGGTGTCTTTTGCAAGGGGACTATGTGAAGATGTGTATACCTGAGGTCAAGAGTTTGAGAAGATGGGAAACAGCTGGAGAGATGCGTTGAGGCCAGATTGCAGAGGATCGTAAAGACTTTAATTCTATATTCTCACTTCTTTTTTTTTTTTTTCTTTTCTTGAGAGAGAGTCTCGCTGTGTCACCCAGGCTGGAGTGCAGTGGCGTGACCTCGGCTCACTGCAGCCTCTGCCTCCCGGGTTCAAGCGATTCTCCTGCCTCAGCCTCCCAAGTAGCTGGGATTACAGGTGCGTGCCACCATGCCCAGCTAATTTTTGTATTTTTAGTAGAGATGGGGTTTCACCATATTGGCCAGGCTGGTCTCGAACCCCTAGCCTCAAGTGATCCACCTGCCTCAGCCTCCCAAAGTGCTGGGATTACAGGCATGAGCCACCACACCCGGCCTATTCTGACTTCTGAGCCAAGGCACATGGCTCAGGAGCACTAGCTGCCTCCCCTCATGGTGTCTCCTGCTTCCCCCATCTCTCCTCTCTCCCGCTTTGAAAACCCAAAACAGTGGAGCATGGTCAAGACGAGGAAGGGAGGAAGCATCTTCAGTCCCCTACCCACAGGGAGGCCATAGCAGGTGACTAGATGATAGTGATAAAATGAATTAAGAGAAAAAGGGATTCAGAGCTAGGGAAATGAAGGAAGTTTATCCTTGTTCTGGACTTAAGAATGAAAAACAGAACCAATGAGACTAGGATTTCTAATTGTCCATCTGTGGATTAGTAAAGCAATCTTTTTTCCTGATTCCCAGTTATCCTCTTGTCAGTATCTTTCCCAAAATATACTGATGGAAAAACCGTCTGGCGCCATCTCACTCCTCTCTAGGGCCTGGATTGGGGCGTATGGCTAATATTTTAGATTGTAAATTGGAAAGCAGTAACCAGAAGAATACAGATATTAGTAAAATCTAAACTGTACTCTAGGTTTAATGCTAAGGACTACAGCCTGAAGGCTGCTGCCTCAGCCAGGCGCATTGGCTCACACCTGTAACCCCAGCACTTTGTGGGGCAGAGGCGGGTGGAATGCTTGAGGTCAGGACTTCGAGACCAACCTGGCCAACATGGTGAAATGCTGTCTCTACTAAAAATATAAAAATTAGCCAAGTGTGGTGGCACGTGCCTGTAGTCCCAGCTACTCAGGAGTCTGAGGCACAAGAATCATCTGAACCCGGGAGGCGGAGGTTGCAGTGAGCCAAGATCACGCCACTGCACTCCAGCCTGGGTGACAGAGCGAGACTCTGTCTCAGAAAAAATAAATAAATAAATAAAAACCTGCTGCCTCTGCAGATGAGCATATATGAGGATGTTTTCCCTCCCCCAGAAGCCATCTTCCCGAGGCATGAATATTCCTTGCAAGTTTTGTGAGCACCACCCAGTAAAATTTGTTCTGGATGCTCCACAGCACAACACCACATTCTCATGCTCATCTGACTGTTTAAGGGCCACAGGGTGACTGTATGTAAATACAGTGGAAGGCTTGGCTGAGCTCAGGGAGTTAATTGGTCATCACTTGTTTAAGAAAGACCTCCTTAATTACATTTGGCTTCTCCACTTCTGAGTAATGTTACTTTGATCATGAGCACAGTAATTAAAGTTTCATAGCATGCCGCATTGGTAGGTATATAGTTGATTGAATGCCATGGATCTTGCCTTTGAATTTATATTTCTAACTAGCTCTGGCCTTTTTCTTTAGAAGTAATTTTGTTTCTATAGCAACATTATTCTAGAGGAACTGGGGACAGACCCAAACAATATCCACAAATGCAGAATCAAGAATCAAACCGTGTAAGGTGGAAATGCCAGAGTGGGCTGAAGGTATGGCAAGAATTGGTGTAGGCTATGAAGAGCTGTTGTATAATCAAACTTCAGGTAAAAAGACCTCCTCTCTCCTTGGCAAGGAATTAATTAGACACTCATCAAAAAGTCTTTTTTTTTTTTTTTTTTTAAGATGGAGTCTCACTGAGTCACCCAGGCTGGAGTGCAGTGGTGCGATCTCGGTTCACTGCAACCTCCGCCTCTTCAGTTCAAACAATCCTCTTGCCTCAGCCTCCTGAGTAGCTGGGACTACAGGTGTGCACCACCATACCCAGCTAATTTTTTTGTATTTTTAGTAGAGATGGGCTTTCACCATGTTGGCCAGGCTATTCTTGAACTCCTGACCTCAAATGATCTGCCCACCCCAGCCTCCCAAAGTGCTGGGATTACAGGCATGAGCCACCACGCCCAGCCAAAAAAGTCACTTCAAGAGTGGGCTCAAACCCCAGCTCTTCTCATATCCTGCCTCTTGCTCCCTTTTGGGTTCCTTACCTTCCAGCAGCACTGGAATTATTGCTGGTTCCCCTGGCAGCCTCCCCACCACCCCTCCTTCATGCCTTCACTCACACTGCTCCCACACCTACAATCCCCAATCCCTTTAGAGTCCAGCTAAAAGTCTGAATTCTTCCTTGCTCCCTTCAGGAACATTCCTTTTTCTCTATGATTTATAATCCCCACCCCACACCCATAGCATAAAGGAAGTGTGCACCATAGATGCTCCGTTCTATTAATGTAGATTGGCTGGAATTTTAAAATATAAGAACTATTGATAGCTAATATTTATTGAGCATTCACCACGTCCCAGGAACTGTGCAAACTTGTTACATGAACTACGTTACGTATTCTACACAGCCCTATGAGGTGTTCACTAGCACCATCATCTCTACTCCATGTACAGATGAACTGGGGCAGTCGGAGAGGCTCATTAGCATGCTCCAGGCTACACAGATGATCTGTGACAGAGTCAGAATTTGAGCCCATGCTCCTGTCCGTTCTGCAATACAGTACTAAATGCTCAGTTCAATGGCCGGTTTCCCCGGCTGGCAAGAAAGGAAATAAGGCAGGGTGTGAACCTACCAGTGAGTACGCTGGGTGGCTGTTCCCTCATCCCTGTATAATTTACTCCATGGCTCAGCCAAAGTGGCAGTGATATAATCGCTGTGTCCCTAGAGTATGTGCCACTGCCTGGAATTTAAATGAACAAACTCCATGAGATCAAAACTCCAGAAGCAGCATAGATACCCAGCAGCAACCTATTTGCCGCTTGTCAAATCAGCAGCCCTTGTTTCCTCTCATAAAGTAAAACTCAGCTAAAAGAAATTCTTATGCCACCAATACAAACTCAAGACTATTGCCCCTTCTTACATAATGTCTATGGCAGACTTCTGAATATATAATGTAGGTTTGTGATCCTGTTGTCTCTGCTTACTTTTTAGAGCCCTTTCTTAGGGGCTAGCAGATTGTGGATTCACACCAGGGTGTCTGCCGGTGTGAGCAGAATGTGTCTTATGATGGGGGGCCCTAAACTGGAGGCACAGCCCAGCAAAGCCTTGACCATTCTAAGAATCAAAAGGAAGCTTCAGCACTTGGATGTATCTGCAAAGGCTCCATGGAGGAAGTGGACTTACGGGAGTTGATTTAATTATTAGGAGAAGAGGCTTCTTGGTCACTGGAGAACACCACCCTTGCCTCCTTCCCTCACTCAGAGGATCAGGTGTCCCACCTTCCATCCAAAGCTCATCCTGTCACCTGTGCTGGGGCCCAGGTCTCTCACTTCCTCAGGAATTTCATTCTACCATCTACTCTGTCCTGGTTGTTTCGGTCTCTTCCTGGTCTCTGGCTCCTCCTTCTCAACATAAATTCATGCTCACATCTCTTTAATTGGAACAACAAAAAACATCTTCCTTCAATCTAATCTTGCTTTCCAGGTACATCTCAGCTCTCTCATTACCTCTATAAATTGCCTTAGAAATGACTATACACCAAGTGTTTACATCCTTCCCCCTCATTTCCTCTACTCATTGACATTTACTTTCTCTAAAACTGATCATCATGAAGTCCAGCATAGTTGGCCTTTATCAGGCTGAATAGCTCCCCTGTACTGATCAATACTGAGACCCCTCCTTCTCCCTGGTATTCTTCCTCTGGTGCCTGTGACCTGCCATTCTCCAGGTGCGCCTGCCTCACACTACCTCCCCACTTCTTTCATAGGTGCATCTCTCACTGCCCACCCCTAAATGTTGGTGTCCCCAGGAGGGGATTCTCTACCCTCTTCTGGCTGCATCATGTGATTGCGCCCACTCCCAACAGCAGGTCATCCATGACCATGAAAATCGTGCACATGGGTTCTGTGACCATCCATGACCTATTGACTCCTAAGTATTTATTTACAGCCCGTCTCTCTTCTTGACTTAATTTTTTTCTTCATCTCATCTCCTTTCAAAATGTCACCCTCAGGCATGCGGAAATAAGAAATGGGTTAACTGCTGAGACATACACTGAATAATTCCTCTTTGATACAAAAACATAACAAAAATTCTGGTTTTTTTTTTTTTTTTCAGACAGAGTCACTCTGTCGCCCAGGCCAGAGTGCAGTGGCACAATCTAGGCTCAGTGCAACCTCTGCCTCCTGGGTTCAAGTGATTCTCATGCCTCAGCCTCCCAAGTAGCTGGGATTACAGGTACATGTGTCACCACACCTGGCGAATTTTTGAATTTTTAGTAAAGATGGGGCTTTACCATGTTGGCCAGGCTGGTCTCAAACTCCTGGCCTCAAGCAATCTGCCTGATTAGGCCTCCCAAAATGCTGGGATTATAGGCAAGAGCCATTGCTCCTGACTTTAACATGACAAAAGTTGTAAAAGTGCCATTTGTAAGGGCTTCTAAGGAATGGATAAGATCCACCCTCTTTTCGAGGTCTTTTCCCAGTAGGAAGAGAGGTAGAGTCAGGGAAATATTCATTTCTTCTTCAAGTTACACATACTTCACAGTGTGTAAATCTCAACTATTTAATTTACCAACCCCAATTAGACGTGGTTTTCTTGAGTGCTGATGTTTAGTATTATTTATTTTTGTAGTCTCAGTTCCCAGCTGAGTACCAGTATATAGTGAAAGCTTGGTGTATGATTGTGGGATGGATAAATGAATGAATGTGTTTCCCAATTCATGAAATTGCTGAAAGAAAGGTGAGGAATGAGGAGGAAGAGGGGTGTCCTGACTGTGCCACCAGCCTGCTACCTGCTTAGGATGCCAACAGGAAGTTGGCACATGAGGAAAAGTATAAAAATGCAGAAATAAATCCGGATGCTCAAAATGCGTATATCCAGTGACCTACTTGACATATTCATACAAGGAATTTGCAGATACTTCAAACAACACGTCCAAAGTTGAGCTCTCACTGCACACTTTTCCTCCCTCCTTTTCATGCCTCCATCTTCCCCATATCTCTAAATAGCACTATTCACCTATGTGCTCAAATCAAAACATAAAATCACCCTGAATAGAGAGACATCTTCCTTGTTAGCTGGACGGCCCTCAGGCATCATGTTTCTCCCTATGTGACTATCATCTGAGCTCAGAATATTCCTCTGGGCAACAGTATCATCCCCCTCCTTGGGAATCTCACATTTGCACTTGAGCAGGCTGCCAGCTGTTTCCTGTCTCCCCCCAACTTCTCTTAAGTAAAGTGGGGGGATGGGTGGGAAAGAGTGGGGACGTTTCCTGGAGCACAAACCTACAGTGCCTCCAGCCCTGCCTGGCCAGGAGTGAGAACTTGGGAGGCCACATACATTTTTCTGACCCCTGCCTATAATTCCTCCCTATTAACCAGGCTTTGGCCTGCGCCTCGTTGGTTGTGGTGTTTGGCCCACCCTCTGGCTTAACACATTTGTGACTCCCTCTCATGTTCATTCATTTCACATGTATTGAACCTCTCCTGTATGCCGAGCACTGTCCTAGGCAATTCCGTTTATAAGCGAACAAAACAAAGACCCTTACCCTTGTAGAGTAGGGGATATAGATAGCAAATAATAGACATGTAAATTTTAACAGTATATTATATTATGTCTTAGAAAGTAGTAAGTGCAATGGCAAAATTTAAAAGTAGACTGAAGAGAATGGCAGTGTTTGGGAGGTTGGCATGGAGAGCGTGGTGTGCAGTTCCTGCCGATGTGGCCAGGGAAGCCCTTCTGGAGAAGCAAGACTTGAAAATAGTAAGGGGGTTGGCCAGATGCAACCTGGGAGAAGCCCTTCCTAGGCGCAGAGGCTGTCAGACGGGGCAGGCCTGTGCGGTCGAGGAACTTAGAGGTCAGAGGGGCTGAAACAGAGAGCCCAGGGGAAGCACAGAGAGGTGACAGGAGTGGGCAGGTCTGGTAAGGACTTAGAAGTCACTTCAGAGGCTTTGATTTTCCTGCTGTATAACATGGAGAAGGCCATTGTAGGATTTCAAGCAGAACAGTGACAAAATCAAGTGTTGCAAGAATCCCTCTGGCTGCTCTTTGGATCATATACTGTGAAGGGGTCAGGGTTGGGGCTGGCGGACGAGGTCAGAAGCAGACGGCCGGTTAGCAGTCTCCTGCAGTCAAGCAGACAAGAGGTGATGGTCACTTGGACTTGGATGGTGTCACTGAAGTAGTGAGAAGTGTTCAGAGTCTGTGATATTTTGAAGGTAGACCCAACAGGATTTCCTGGTGGACTGTATATGAAAGAAAGAGAGGAATGAAGATGCCACCAAGATTCTTGGTTTGAGCAGCTAGAAGAATGGCTTTGCTACTAACTGAGATGCGAAAGATCTGGGCTGGTGGAGCAGATCTGGGGTTCCAGGAGCCGTTCTTCATTCTCTGTCTCCCAACCATGAGCAAGACAGAGATTCCACCTCCAAAGTGTCTCTTGAATCTTATTGTCTCTCTCCATCACTCCACCCGACCCTGGGAGACTAATAACCACCGTCATACCTCACCCGGACTCTTGAGATGGTCTCCTGCTTCCTACCCTGGTCTTTTCTAATCCATTCTCAGTGCCTGCTGTTCCGTCGTGCATTAGACAGTCTGAAGCAGATTGATCTTTGTAGTAGAAGCTGTCACTTTCTTGCTTAATACCTTTTCACGGTTTCCTGTTGCATCAGACTCCATTCCCGGGGACTCAAGCTCTCTGTGTCATCTGACGCCCACTTCCTACTCCAGGCTCATTCTTTACTACTCCCCTCCTGGCTGCAGATACAGTGGATCTCTGTATTTCTCAAACACACCATGCTCTTTGGCAGCTTAGGACTCCTGCTTATCTTGCCCTCTCCACCTGGAATGCTCTTCCTCCCACTCGGCATGGGCACGGCTGGATCTTTCATATCCTCTGGGTCTCTGCTTACATGGTGCCTACTCAGGGAGGCCCTCCTCACCCAACCTGTTAGAGGGACCCTCACTCTATTATTCTCTACCACAACATCTTTTACAGCATTTTCACACTGGTAATTATGTATGCACACGTTTTATTTGTTGTTCTATTGGTTGCTCTCCCACCAAACTGTAAGCTCGTTGAGGCCAAGAACTGTGCCTGCTTTGTTTACCACTATATCCACAGCATTAAGCACAACGAGCAGCTATGGATGCCCCTAAAAATGTGTTGCATAAATGAATGAATGAATATTAACTGTAATGCACTTTATAGCTTAAATACAATAAAGACAGTTACTCTCAGAATAACATTTATACCCCTCAACACAGCCACACCCTCCCTGGATGATCGGGCTACAGGGCCTCCTCCTCCTCTCTCACCTATCCATCCTCCCACTACACTCACCCACTTGTTATTTGGGGAAGAGACTGTGGTCATCCTTGCTGTAGACATTGTTCAGGCTACTTCATCCATCCAGAGCTCTCCTACACCTCACTTGACCTGATTTAGACATCTCTTCTGAAAGGTCTTCTCTGAACCCCGCGCCTATGAACCCACAGAATACGCTGAATGTCTACTGATGTTTTCCTTACCTGCCTACCTTCCACCCCACCCAGTAGGTAAGCAACTTAAATACAGGTAGTGGGCCCTGAGTCTTGTTCACTGTAGTATCTCAAGCACAAGCACAGTACTCAGCACAAAATGATGCTCAAAAAATGTCATTAAAAGAATGAACAAGCAGATGAATGAACACTAACGATATATTTCTAGGGAGAGAGTCTAAGAGTAAATAAATGGGCTACATTAATATGTAGACTTAATACTTGAATTTAACATAGTAATTTGCATGTTGATAATTACATATAAAAATCCTTTGAAATTGTTAGAATCCTGGCTGGGCACAGTGACTCATGCCTGTAATCCCAGCACTTTGGGAGGCCCAGGTGGGTGGATCACTTGAGGTCAGGAGTTCAAGACCAGCCTGGTCAACATGGTAAAACCCCATCTGTACTAAATATACAAAAATTAGCCAGGTGTGGTGGCACGTGCCTGTAATCCCATTTACTCAGGAGACTGAGGCAAGAGAATTGCTTGAACCCAGGAGGCAGAGGTTGCAGTGAGTTGAGATCACACCACTGCACTCCAGCCTGGGCAGCAGAGCAATGCTTCATCTCAAAATAAATAAATAAATAACAATAAAATAAAATTATTAGAATCCTTAAGTAAGTTGCACTCTTTTTAACCTCAGATATGGTTTATATCATTACTTTGCTTTCAAAACCCTTTAACTCAGCTCAGACCAAATTACCTGGAAACCATCATTGATGGTTTTCCTTTCTGCTAATATGCCACAGGGAAGAGGAAACATTTGTTTAAGTTCAGAAAATCAAGAAACTTGCCCAAGATCAGAGAGCAGGCATCCAAAATTAAGCCCGACTCCAAGTCAGTGCTCATTTGATGCGACTAGTGTTTTCAAAAAAATTTTTTCTTTTTTTTTTTTTTGAGGTGGAGTTTCACTCCCGTTGCCCAGGTTGGAGTACAATGGCACAATCTCGGCTCACCACAACCTCCGCTTCCTGGTTTCAAGTGATTCTCCTGCCTCACCCTCCTGAGTAGCTGGGATTACAGGTATGCACCGCCACACCTGGCTAATTTTTTGTATTTTTTAGTAGAGACAGGGTTTCTCCATGTTGGTCAGGCTGGTCTTGAACTCCCAACCTCAGGTGATTCACCTGCCTCAGCCTCCCAAAGTGCTGGAATTGCAGACATGAGCCACCATGACTGGCTTCAAAATTTTCTTTTACCCTAGTCCCCAGTCAGAAATACATTTTACATTCAACCCAGGACAAACACACACACACATATATACACATACCCCTCAAACGTTTCACAAAATAATATTTACCATTGCTACCAATGTAAAATAAAAGCAGAGCAAAACTAATATCACATATTATTTTATTGATATTTATATAGATTATAAAAATCCAAAATAACAAAAAACAGAAATGTAGGCATGATTTTTATTTAGTGGACAGATATGCTAAAGCATTTATGAATTCATTCTGTGGAATACCTGAGGCAATAAGTACATCTGATACATTGTTCAACCTAGTTTCTTTCTTTTTAAAATCCAGTCAAAGTTGAAATCCTAAAAATTCACACAAATAGGCTGTAGCAATTGTTAACAATAGTAATGCACCAGTTATGATAGTAGCACTGAAATTTTTCTTCAGTCTTAATCCACGTAATATATGTTATGTCTTTTAATCATTCTTCAGTATAAGAATTAAACACAGGCCAGGTGCGGTGGGGCACGCCTATACTCCCTGCACTTTGGAAGGCCAAGGCGGGTGGATCACTTAAGCCCACAAGTTCAAGACCAGTTTGGACAACATGGCAACCCTCATCTCTACAAAAAATACAAAAATTAGGCATGGTGGTCCCAGCTACTTGGGAGGTTAAGGTGGGAGGATCTCTTGAGCCTAGAAAGTGGAAGCTGCAGTGAACTGAGATCATGCCACTGCACTCCAGCCTGGGTGAAAAAATGAGACCCTGTCTCAAAAAAATAATAATAATAAATAAAAGAAAAGAATTAAATACAATCAGTTATTCTCTTCTTTGTTCACCAGGTTTAATTCAATTGTTGATTCAGAGATTTGAAAAGAAAATAGATCTTTTATTGAAATGCTCTTCTGTCAAGCTTCGTATTTTCTTCTGAAAAGTAATCATTGTGACTTTGAAAGAAAAATGAGATGTAGCAATATCTCTAATTTTATTTCTCAAACTGATTTTGTAATGTTCTCTTCTATGTGTTGCAACAATATTGGGAACATACAGCAGCGTAATTATTACCTTTATAAGGAAAATTTTAAGACTTAGGAATGAATATCCCTTCAATGGAATGCTGGTGCCTCTGGGACTATTTGATCCTATAGGGATATGTGCCTTTGATTTTGACTAGGCTATTTTAAAACTCTGTAGAAATAAAAGTCAGCATATGGAAAACTGATAGCTATGTGAATAATTCTTGCATACAGATATACACATAAATTCTGCTCAGTGGAGTTTCAATTGAAGAATTGGAACAAGATGATTAATTTCCCAGATGGCTTTTCCATTCACATGCCTGGTGCTTTGTCAAGGATAGCTAGCAGGCTGGGCTCAGCTGGTACTATTGACCAGAGAGTCTATATGTGGTCTCTTATGTAGCTTGGGGTTTTCACAACACAGCAGCTGTGTCCTAGGAACAGCCTTTGGACCAAGTATTCCAAAAGACCGAAGCAGAAGCTGCAAGGCTAATTTTCACCTAGCCTTGGAATTCATGCATCCTCACTCCCACCACATTTTATTGGTTACAAGAGAGTCACTAAAGCCAACCTAGATTCAAGTGGAGAGGAATTAGACCCCACCTCTCAATGGGAGGAATGTATGATACTTACAGCCACCTTTTAAAATTGCTGCCTTTTAGATTTCTTAAATGTGTTTAACATATTAAAGTGTATTGTACAGCTGAGTGCAGTGGCTCACGCCTGTAATCCCAGCAATTTGGGAGGCCAAGGCAGAATGATTGCTTGATGCCAGGTGTTCAAGACCAGTCTGGAATAGCAAATTTCTGTCTTCATGAAAAAATTTTTAATTGTTTTTGTTTTTAAGACAGAGTCTTGCTCCGTCGCCCAGGATGGAGTGTAATGGTATGATCTTGGCTCACTGCAACCTCTGCCTCCTGGGTTCAAGCAATTCTTGTGTCTCAGCCTCCTGAGCAGCTGGGATTACCGGTGTGTACCACCACACCCAGCTAATTTTTGTATTTTTAGTAGAGATGGTTTTGCCATGTTGGCCAGGCTGGTCTTGAAATCCTGGCCTCAAGAGATCCACCCACCTAGGCCTTCCAAAGCGCTGGGATTACAGGCATGAGCCACCACACCCGGTCTAAATTTTTTTTTTTTTTTGAGACGGGGTCTTGCTCTGTCCCAGGCTGAAGTGCAGTGGCGTGATCTCGGCTCCCAAGCAGCTGGGATTACAGGCACCTGCCACCACACCTGGCAAATTTTTGTATTTTTAGTAGAGATGAGTTTCACCATGTTGGCCAGGCTGGTCTCAAACTCCTGACCTCGTGATCCACCCACCTTGGCCTCCCAAAGTGCTGGGATTACAGGCATGAACCACTGCACTGGGCCAAAATTTTTTTTAATTTAAAAAATATATTATCTGAGCATGGTGGTGTGCACCTGTATTTCCAGTTATGCCTGAGCCCAGGAGTTTGAGGCTGCAGTGAGCTTTGATCGCACCACTGAACTCCAGCCCAGGTGACAGAGCAAGACTCTGTCTTTAAAAAAGGGGGGGCCGGGCGCGGTGGCTCAAGCCTGTAATCCCAGCACTTTGGGAGGCCAAGGTGGGTGGATCACGAGGTCAGGAGATCGAGACCATCCTGGCTTACACGGTGAAACCCCATCTTTACTAAAAAATACAAAAAACTAGCCGGGCGAGGTGGCGGGCGCCTGTAGTCCCAGCTACTCGAGAGGCTGAGGCAGGAGAATGGTGGGAACCTGGGAGGCGGAGCTTGCAGTGAGCTGAGATCCGGCCACTGCACTCCAGCCTGGGCGACAGAGCGAGACTCCGTCTCAAAAAAATAAAAATAAAAATAAAAAAAATAATAAAAAAAGGGGAAAATAATGCCCCCAAATCAGCTAAATGTGCACTTTTACTATCCAAATACCATGTCCAAAAATATTTGTCAGATGAGATAGTTTTTCAGTTTAACAAAATCTAAATCTTATTTTTGACTATTTTTCCCTCATGGAAACCAGGACTTTGACTATGTGTGGTAAGTGAATATGTCAGCTCCAATATCTGAATAAAATATTTCTACAAGTTTTGCCCACTGGCATCTCATTTGATTTCAATAAATCCGTGAAGTTCAGTAAAATTTCTTCAGGTACCAAAGCCTTATGATGAATAAACCAAGGCTGTTAGTAGTTTTTTAAACAATATTTATTAATTCCGCCAGATTTTCTGGTTGTATTTGTTGTCCACACTCATAATTCCTTTACATTTTTTTCAGTTTAAATAATATTCAATGTATGGCAATTCCTCAAAGAGCTAAAAACAGAACTACCATTGGACCCAGCAATCCCATTACTGGCTATATACCCAAAGGAATGCAAATCATTCTACCGTAAAGACACATGCACACGAATGTTCATTGCAGCACTCTTCACAATAGCAAACACATGGAATCAACTTAAATGCGCGTCCAGGACAGATTAGATAAAGAAAACGTGGGACATAAACGCCATGGAAGACTATGCAGCTATAAAATAAAATGAGATCATGCCTTTTGCCGGAACATAGATGGAGCTGGAGGCCATTATTCTTAGCAAATTAACACAGGAACAGAAAGCCAAATACCACATATTCTCACTTATAATGGGGAGCTAAATGATGAGAGCTTATGAACACAAAGAAGGAAACAACAGACACTGGGGTCTACTTGAGGGGAGAGGGTGGGAGGTGGCAGAGGAGCAGAAAATATAACTATTGGGCACTGGGCTTCATACCTGGATGATGAGATATTATGTACAACAAACCCCATGACACATGTTTACCTATGTAACAAACCTTCACATGTACCCACAAACCTAAAATAAAAGTTAAAAATTAAAAAAAAAATGTTCAATAAACAATATACTTTTCCAACTAGGAGATTATATCTAATCCAGTTAAGGGTAAAATAAAATTTAAGGCTGGGTACGGTGGCTCACGCCTGTAACCCCAGCACTTTCGGAGGCCGAGGCGGGCAGATCACCTGAGGTCAGGAGTTCGAGACCAGCCCGGCCAACATGGTGAAACCTCGTCTCTACTAAAAATACAAAAAAAAAAAAAACATTAGCCAGGCATGGTGGTACACACCTGCAATCCCAGCTACTCGGGAGGCTGAGGCACAAGAATCGCTTGAACCCGGGAGGCGGAGGTTGCAGTGAGCCGAGATTGCACCACTGCACTCCAGCCTGGGCAACAAGAGTGAAACTCCATCTCAAAATAAAATAAAATAAAATAAAATAAAATAAAATAAAATTTAAACCATACAATGAATTCTTCATAAAAATTGTCTTGTCAGTCATATCTGATCTGACTAAAAGTGTTGGCAACTTGCAATATCAGTGCTTTCATTAAGTTGAATCACAAAATCTGTACCAGACTGTCATTGCATTCAAAAACATTGCATCTTATTGTTCTGTAATAGTATAGATTGGATGAGATATTATAGGATACTAAAAGGTATAATTTTTAATTTTTCAGCTGATTTATCATTTTATCGTAAAAAATCCTACGTACCATCTCATCCGTCCTGGAAGAGTAATTTTTGACAGCTGTATGACCCATTTTCTTTTTCACCCCGAATACACAACTAAATAGGTGACTATATGGCTCTTTCATTAATAGTACTTGACAACTTATACATTTTTAACAATTATATGTATTTTTCCTTTGGAAACATTTCTTTGACTTATTGACAAGATATTATGTTGCATTTCCAGGTATTTTTTTTCTTTCAAAGGTCCTAAGCTTTCAATTATAATTTTTTTTTTTATAAATAGTATGTTAAGTCTGTCATTTTTGTTAATCCTTGCATATTTTATAAAATCGCATTTAAATAATCTTCACTATCAGGTCTTCTGTGTCCTTTTTCCTTTTTAGAATGCAACTCAAATAAAATAAAAAATAGTGTTCTCTTTTGGGTTTTGGCAGAGGCAGTTTGAGACAGGGTCTCACTCTGTCACCCAGGCTGGAGTGCAGTGGCACCATCTCGGCTCACTGCAGCTTCAACCTCTTGTGCTCAACTGATCCTCCCACCTCAGCCTCCTGAGTAGCTAGGACTACAGGTGTGCACCACCATGCCTGACTAATATTTGTATTTTTTGTAGAGATGGGTTTTGCCATGTTGCCCAGTCTGGTCTTGAACTCCTGGGCTCAAGCAATCTGCCAGCCTCAGCCTCCCAAAGTGCTGGGATTACAGGAGCGAGCCACCACACCTGGCCCAAAAACTGTTATTAGAGTCAACATTTTTCTCAGTATTGTCAGATTTATACCTCCAGATGCACAACAAATTCTTCATAAAAATTGTCTTGTCAGTCACGTCTGGTCTGACTAAAAGTGTTGGCAATTTGCAGCATCAGTGTTGTGATTTAATTGAATCACAGAATCTGTATCAGACTGTAATTACATAAAAAACATTGCCTCTTATTATTCTGTAATAGTGAAGGTGTCAATAAGCTGAACTTGAATGTACCTCTATATTTTTATATCATCTGCTTTCTTCTTTAAAGCAGCTCTGTATAAGAGAATGTATACTAGTTCAACTAAAGTGTTATAATAGCTACAAACTGAAAAAAAAAAAAAAAGTAGAATAACTTCCATTCCAAAAGATATCCTGACATTCTTAAGTGATACTCAGTTGAG
The DNA here is from genome assembly GCF_000951045.1 of Mandrillus leucophaeus. Classification (NCBI taxonomy): domain Eukaryota; kingdom Metazoa; phylum Chordata; class Mammalia; order Primates; family Cercopithecidae; genus Mandrillus; species Mandrillus leucophaeus. The sequence goes on from NW_012104599.1 coordinate 751,682, forward strand.
AGTCTTAACAATTTGCTGATCAATTGCTATGGCACTTCACAACTAATTCAACATTATATCAATATAAAATTAAACTGTACAATGTTCACGTCCTAATATAAAATTGATCAAACTAGGCATCAAATAACAGAAAACCAAATAAGATGCCCAGGGTCAGCTATATAGTTTCTGGAGCCAAATGCAAAACAAAAATATGCGGCCCAGGCTGGGTCCATGGTTCACACCTGTAATCCCAGCACTTTGGGAGGCCAAGGTGGGTGGAGTACTTGAGGTCAGGAGTTCAAGACCAGCCTAGCCAACATGGTGAAACGCCATCTCTACTAAAACTACAAAAATTAGCTGGGTGTGGTGGCTCATGCCCGTAATCCCAGCTACTCAGGAGACTGAGGTATGAGAATCACTTGAACTCAGGAGACAGAGGTTGCAGTGAGCTGAGATCATGCCACTGCATTCCAGCCTGGGAAACAGAACTAGACTCCATCTCAAGAAAAAAAGAAAGGAAAGAAAAAAGAAAGAGAAAGGAAGAAAGGAAGGAAGAAGGAAGGAAGGAAGGAAGGAAGGAAGGAAG